>NC_057797.1:754288361-754292770 GCF_018294505.1 Triticum aestivum | reverse complement strand
TACATGAGACTGAAAGTGTACATTTGCCAAATTGTAAGAAGAACGTGTACCTTGGGCATCGTCGATTTCTTCCGAAAATTCATCCAGTAAGAAAGAAAGGCAAGCATTACAACGGCAAGGCAGATCACCGGCCGAAGCCTGCGGAACGCACTGGTGCTGAGGTATTTGATATGGTCAAGGATTTGAAAGTCATCTTTGGAAAGGGTCCTGGCGGACAATCAGTTCCGAAGGGAGCTGACGGGCACGCAGCCATGTGGAAGAAGAAATCTATATTCTGGGAGCTAGAATATTGGAAAGTCCTAGATGTCCGCTCTGCAATCGACGTGATGCACGTTACGAAGAATATTTGCGTGAACCTCCTAAGCTTCTTGGGCGTGTATGGGAAGACAAATGATACAAAGGAAGCACGGCAGGACCAGCAACGTTTGAAAGACCCTGATGACCGGCATCCGGAATGGTTTCAAGGTCGTGCCAGCTACGCTCTGACCAAAGAAGAGAAGGTCATTCTTCTTCAACGAATCGACTACAATAAGAACATCGGTATAAGAACTAGGCAAAGTGAACATAACGAATTGACTAAAAGAATGGTGCAAAGGTATTACCTCATCCACTCATCCTCAACTTCCTTGATGTTGTGCAAGATATAGAACATGACATCCTCCCACTCATCTTGTGGCATGACGTAAGGTTTCGAGCATCCAGCCCTACCACCTTGCCCAATGAATAGAGGCAACTTGGGTTTATACTTGGGTTCTTCTGTATTGTATCGAGACACCTTATTGTGCAACGTGGGAACATGGTCCGGATAGTAGGCTGTCCTGAGGTCTGCCACCTCCTCTAGGATAACTGCCTCAGCTATGGAAGCTTCAATCTTAGCTTTGTTTCCACATTTCTGTCTCAGATGCTTGTTCGATATCTCAGGGCCGTACTGCCAATGATTCTGCACAGGGCCCTCAACACTATCTCGTTCGGGAGGTGCAAAATGAGATGTGTCATCGGAGTAAAGAAGCCTGGCGGGAAGATCTTCTCTAGCTTGCATATCAACTCCGGCGCCTTCTTATGCATTTCTTTTATCTTCTCAGGACATACTTCTTTAGCACAAAGCATGCGGAAGAAATGGCTTAACTCCACAAGCACACGCTAGACACGCTCGGGAACATAGCCCCGAACCATCACCGGCATAATCCGCTCAATCCATACATGATAGTCATGACTCTTGAGCCCGGTCACTTTGCCCGTTGAAAGATTGACCCCCTTACTTATATTCGACGAATAACCATCAATGAACTTCACGATGTGTTTCAGCCACTTGAATGCCTCCATCTTATGATCCTTTTTAAGTACGAAGTCAGCATCTGGCTTGAACCAAGATTTTCGACTGCCTGTGGGAGGCTGCATGTGTAGACGTGGTCTATCACAAATATTATGTTGATCAACTCTAGCATTAATATTATCCTTTGTCTTATCAGGAATGTTGAGGATCGTGTGAAAAAGGGACTCTGCAACATTCTTTTCGGTGTGCATCACGTCTATGTTGTATGGAAGTTTGAGGTCCTTAAAATAGGGAAGCTGCGTGAAGGGGGTAATGTGAGTCCAGTTGTGCGTCTCACCATATCCTTCAAAAAAATTCCCTTTACCTTTTCCTTTGCCCTCGCCCTCGTCTTCGCCTGTGGCTTTGCCTTTGCCTTTGCCTTTGCCTTTCCCTTCACCGGCAGGCTTAAGAGCTTTCAGCTGAGCAAGCACATCCGTACCAAAAAACGTTGGAATCTCGTTTACTCCATGGACAACTTTGCCTTTTGTGAAGTTCTTCTTGTCTTCCCTATCAGGATGGTCTGAAGGGAGGAACTGTCGATGCAGGTCAAATGCAACATACTTGCCACCCTTCTTCAGCCAAATGAAAATTAAGGCCTGCATGCACACTGGGCAAGGCATCTTTCCACTTGTACACCATCCGCAGAACAGGGCATAACCGGGAAAGTCATGCATGCAATATTGTAGCCAAACTTTCATCAAGAATTTTTTCTGCAGATGTCGGTCGTATGTCAACCTCAGGAAGTACCAAGAATGGTGCAAATCATCCACCAACGGCTGCATAAACACACTCAAATTCTTCCCCGGATATTCAGGCCCCGGAATTATAAGCGACAGGAACATGGTCTTGCGTTGCATTATGGCGCCGGGAGGGAGATTGAGCGGAATAACAAATACGGGCCAACAGCTGTATGGATTAGACGACATACCATATGGATTGAACCCATCACCTGTTATAGCAATTCTGACATTCCCAGCCTCGGCTGCTTCCTCCGGGTACTCTATGTCGAATGACTTCCATGCTTCACCTCCTGATGGATGTACAATTTTTTTTGGATTGTACCTTTTCCCTTCCTTTTGCCACTTCATCATTTTGGCAGACTCCTCGGTGATGAAAAGGCGCTGCAGTCTTTTTATAAAATCAAGATACCGAAGAACCTTCACAGGGATTTTTAGCTGCTACTTCTGACCATGCTTATCGACCACCTCAATATACCGAGAGGAACCGCACTTCCTACAGTACTTGTCATCCGCATACTCATGCCTAAACAAAAGGCAATTCTTTGAACAAACATGTATTTTCTCATACGCCTTCATGATTTTCTTCATAGCGTACATGGTTTTCAGCAGTTCATGGCCCTCAGGCAGGCTGTTAGCCCATACTCCCAGAAATGCTACGAAGCAACCTCGGCTACAGTCGTACTCAGCCTTGACTGCCATCAGTTGCAAGATGGCATCCAGCACAGACAGCTTGGCACCCTCATAGAGAGGTTTCTTTGACGAGGCCAAGATTTCCAGGAAGGCCTTTGCGGTTTCCTCCGGTTCCTCCGGTTCATTCGCTGAATGTGACGGAGGTGTCGGCTGTGCAGCAAAGACATCATCTAGCATGTCTCTAACCCCATCATCCTCATAACCAGCGATGCGTTGTCGTATCACATCCTCTCTACCACGGTCCTGCTGGGCAAAGTTTATCGGCATATTAAAGTTGGGCATAAATCCATGTGCGAAGGTGCTTAGTCATCTAACTCTTATCTCTGCGGATACGTCTCTTACATCTGGCACACGGGCATTCTGGCACCATCCTCATTGGACTACGGAATATCTCTTTCAAAAACACATCAGTTTTCTCGACCCACTCTGTTGTTACTTGATTCCGACGGAAAAAACCCACTATACATCCACTGATTATCTGCCATCTCTGCTTTATTGGAAGACACACAACAAAATTAAGGATTCATTTAAATTACTCACATCAATATTTTATTTTTTTACAAGGTTGACGAGAAACGACATTTAATCCACCTACATCTCTAATAGGTAAAGATGGGTCCTAATCCCACCCGAGAATGTGTAGATTGAGTACGTTGTCCATGCTCTACCCCATTCCGAGACAAAATTTCGGCAGCACCACCCCACTGTTCTCCAAATACACGTCTCAGCAAAATGCCAAGAGAATGTGCATCCGGAGAACAACAGGGAGGCGCCGCCGAAATCCTGTCTCGGAACGGGGTAGAGCATGAACAACGTACCCAATCTACACATCCTCGGGCTGTCCTTGGAAAGCGCTGGACAATCCGAAAGAGCTGCGGTGATAAATATGCAATTGAATGCATATTTATCGATGCAACCCTTTCCGACGGGAGACCTAGGTTACGCGACTTGATGTGAAAATTTAATCTAGTGACATGATTAAAAGAACGTATGAGGTGGTGGATTTGTAGCTCACCCTCGGATGTAGATGATGTAGTCGATCAGCGAAGGGACAATCAAAGACCAAGAGCTCCAACGTCAATGATCACTCCACCGGAGGCAACACCAGAAATCCTCTAAATTCCACCAAATGAAAAAAATTAGGTCATCACATCACATATAAAGCATCATCACACATCACATCATATCACAAACTTGTTTTAGCAAGACCAACTTGATGAAGTAACCACTCATCATATCCAAATTTTAACTTTCGTCTATCTATCTTCACAAAAAAATTACTCTTCCCTCTCATCTCATCTTCACAATACATATAGCTATAATATTGAGTATGTATCTAAAAAAATAGTAAAACTACACAAATATCCATTCATCTCATCTATCTATCTCACATTGTGCACTTAATTTTTTTTCACATTTATACTCCCTTTCATTTCATTCATCTATCTAACATCCATCTATCTAATCATCTATTACTATATATATATGCATTCATCTACAACATTACTACACAAAAAAGGTAAAAAAATCTTACCTACGGATGAGGGGGCGACCACCGGAGCAGGGGGCGGCCGGTCGGGGCAGGGGACGGCCACCGGAGCGGCAGGGGGCGGTCGCCAGAGGGGCCGGCCAGTCGGACCAGCAGGGGGCCGGCCAGGCTAGGCCGT
>NC_057797.1:754286259-754287686 GCF_018294505.1 Triticum aestivum | reverse complement strand
AGTGCGGCGACGGCAGCAGGGGCGGGGTCGCGGGGAGTGGGAGAGATTGAGTGGATGAGGGTCGACGCGAGGGGATAAGGCAAACTATGCCGACGGCTGCCGTCGACATAGATGCCAATTCACCGATCCCCGTGACACGTCCCCTATGGCCGCAGCTATGCCGACGGCTTTGCCATCGGCATAGTTATATTTTTCATTTTTTTAAATGTTTTTAGTAGTTCATATTTTTCATTTTTTAAATATTTTTAGTAGTTCATATTTTTCCTTCTTAATGTTTTTTATTTCATATAGATTTTTTAATGTTTTTTATAGTTATATTTTTTTCTTTTTTATATTTTTTATGTATTATTATTTCATATGGATTTTTAATGTTTTTTAACTGCTCGGCCCTCTCCTCTCCCGGAACCACACAGAGGGTAGGGGAGGCGCCGAACTCGAGTAGCTTCGTCCGCCGAGGCCGTGGCCTCGTCGCTGGTCTGGGAGCGCATGGCCGCCGACTCGCCGTCCGTGAGGGGGGGCACGCCCCGGAGACGCGTGCCGCCTCTTCAGAGATGCCACCACACCACCCCGCATGTATGAGGGCCCGGTGCGACGCTCCGGTGGCATTGCTACCCCCAGGGCCCCCGTCTCGCCTAACCCTGTAGCGTTTGACCACGTGATCTAGCCCTTTGACTTTGCACGAACGGGCTTTGACCAGCGGACCTCCCCACCCGGTTGGTTAGGTCAGCCCATAGGAACACATTGGAGCAACAACCGGGCCAGACCCAGAGCAAGATCCCCTCCGTGTAGACCCGACACGTCCATTTCCCCACTCCAGGTGCCTGCGGCGGCACCGTCCGTGAGGGGGGCACACCACGGACACGCGTGCCGGGCGTTCGCAACCGCCACAACACTTCCAGACTTGTGAGAGGCTGCCTACGCAAGATTTGGCAGCATGCTAGCCCCCGTAGGCCGCCGGCCACAGTCGTAGACGCGCGAAGGGCAATCCGCGTAGAGGGATTTTTTCGGATACTTCTCCATCACCAAAAATTATGAAAAAAATACCATCGTTCCTATAGCACTTGTGCCCACGTCGTGCAAAAAGCCTCATGATTTTATCGCGCTCCGAGTATTTAATAATATTCACGCCGCATCGTTACCGCAGAACGTCTACTACCGTGTCATCGCCGTCCGTGAGGGGGGGCCATGCCCCGGAGACGCGTGCCGCCTCTTCGGACATGCCACCACACCACCCCGCATGTATGAGGGCCCGGTGCGATGCTCCGGTGGCATTGCTACCCCCCTAGGGCGCCCGTCCCGCCTAACCCTGTAGCGTTTGACCACGGGATCTAGCCCTTTGACTTTGCACGGATGGGCTTTGACCAGCGGAACTCCCTGCCCGGTTGTGTTAGGTCAGCCCATAGGAACACTTTGGAGCAACAAATCGG
>NC_057797.1:754284425-754286070 GCF_018294505.1 Triticum aestivum | reverse complement strand
TCCGTTTCCCCACTCCAGGTGTCGGCGGCGGCGCCGTCCGTGAGGGGGGCACACCCCGGACACGCGTGCCGGGCGTTTGCAACCGCCACAACACTTCCAGACTTGTGAGAGGCTGCCTACGCAAGATTTGGCGGCATGCTAGCCCCCGTAGGCCGCCGGCCACAGCCGTAGACGCGCGAAGGGCAATCCGCATAGAGGGAATTTTTCGCATACTTCTCCATCACCAAAAATTATGAAAAAATACCATCGTTCCTATAGCACATGTGCCCACGTCGTGCAAAAAACTCATGATTTTATCGCGCTCCGAGTATTTAATAATATTCACGCCGCATCGTTACCGCAGAACGTCTACTACCATGTCATCGCCGTCCATGAGGGGGGGCCACGCCCCGGAGACGCGTGCCGCCTCTTCGGACATGCCACCACACCACCCCGCATGTATGAGGGCCCGGTGCGACGCTCCGGTGGCATTGCTACCCCCCCAGGGCCCCCGTCCCGCCTAACCCTGTAGCGTTTGACCACGGGATCTAGCCCTTTGACTTTGCACGGACGGGCTTTGACCAGCAGACCTCCCCACCTGGCTGTGTTTGGTCAGCCCATAGGAACACTTTGGAGCAACAACCGGGCCAGACCCACAGCAAGATCCCCTCCGTGTAGACCCGACGCGTCCGTTTCCCCCCTCCAGGTGCCGGCGGCGGCGCCGTCCGCGAGGGGGGGCACACCCCGGACACGCGTGCCGGGCGTTTGTAACCGTCACAACACTTCTAGACTTGTGAGAGGCCGCCTATGCAAGATTTGGCGGCATGCTAGCCTCCGTAGGCCGCCGGCCACAGCCGTAGACGCGCGAAGGGCAATCCGCGTAGAGGGAATTTTTCGGATACTTCTCCATCACCAAAAATTATGAAAAAACATCATCGTTCCTATAGCACATGTGCCCACGTCATGCAAAAAAACTCATGATTTTATCGCGCTCCGAGTATTTAATAATATTCACGCCGCATCGTTACCGCAGAACGTCTACTACCGTGTCATCGCCGTCCATGAGGGGGGGCCACGCCCCGGAGACGCGTGCCGCCTCTTCGGACATGCCACCACACCACCCCGCATGTATGAGGCCCCGGTGCGACGCTCCGGTGGCATTGCTACCCCCCCAGGGGCCCCGTCCCGCCTAACCCTGTAGCGTTTGACTACGGGATCTAGCCCTTTGACTTTGCACGAATGGGCTTTGACCAGCGGACCTACCCGCCTGGTTGTGTTAGGTCAGCCCATAGGAACACTTTGGAGCAACAACCGGGCCAGACCCACAGCAAGATCCCCTCCGTGTAGACCCGACGCGTCCGTTTCCCCCCTTCAGGTGCTGGCAGCGGCGCCGTCCGCGAGGGGGGGGGGGGCACACCCCGGACACGCGTGCCGGGCGTTTGTGTTGGGGAACGTTGCAGAAAACAAAAATTTTCCTACTCGTTTCACCAAGATCATCTAGGAGTTCATCTAGCAACGAGTCATTGGATGCATCTACATACCTTTGTAGATTGCGAGCGGAAGCGTTCAAAAGAACGGTGATGATGTAGTCGTACTCGACGTGATCCAAATCACCGATGACCAGCGCCGAACGGACGGCACCTCCGCGTTCAACACACGTACGGGA
>NC_057797.1:753968582-753982284 GCF_018294505.1 Triticum aestivum | reverse complement strand
TTGGTTCCCTCTCAAAATTTATTTTTGGGAGTTTAAATTATTTTTCTTTTAAAATGAAGCTCTATGAAAATTTGAGGATTTTCATATCTTGGAACCACCCTTGACTTTGCATTGTTCCCATGTGGTAAAACCCTCCAAAATCTCCCCTACACCTTGTGATCAACCTAAGTTCTCTGTCCCAACTAATCCAAACAAGTTTTGGATTTTATTCTAATTATTTTCCCTCTCAAATCAATTCTGAAAATTATTTGGAGCCTTAGTGATTTTCAAAGCAAGTACTCTTTTTCACTTGAGTTTTGACCTCACACCAACTCCCCTGGATAGTCCTTTGTACCCACAACTCAGAACCATCTTGATCCACTCCTTCTCTTTTCAAAATTTTCAAAATTCAGTCTCTGCAAGTTTGGACCAGATTTGCCAAATTTGATGAAATTCATATCTACACTACTCCAAAAATTCCACCAAAATTCAGGCAGCCTATTTGAGCAATGAGAAGCCACCCCACCAAGTATCAGCTCAAGGAAAAATCCCTAGATGCCATTTTCATTCTGTCAAACACCTGAGCTACACTGTTCCTTTGCAAATTCAGTAAGTTCAGTCTTCAGTGTCGTCTTCGTCCGTCAGTTTCAGTCACGCGGCCACAGTGCCCTTGGCACGTTCCTCGCCGCCTCTTCCTCTTGTCCGAAGCTTCACACGCTTGCGTGGAGCCTACCTGGCGTCGGTAGCTCGCTGGCCCGCCCTCGCCGGCGTCTTCTGCAGCGTCGGGACCTCCCATGGCGGCCGACAGGAGACACACCACGGCAGAACGCCGTTCAGCGCCGCCCAAAGCTCCCTGGCTCTCCGCGTGGCCTCATGCACGCCAGCGCACGCCCGTGGCACAGCCACCGTGGCCGGCAAGCACGGGACGCGCTCTCCGCCGCCGACGGGCCCACGCCATCCCCGTTCCGTCGAGCTCGCCCTTAACACCCAAACCCCGGCCAGTTTAGCACCAAAACGGACCCATTGAACCCCCGTGATGACGCTCGACCCCCTAACCACCCCGACCGAGCACTGCGCCACCGTAATCACTCGCCGGTGATCCTCGTTCACGGCAACCGCCTCGGACCGCCTATATAAAGGGGCCCCGAGCTCACTCTCGTGCACGCAGCATCACCACTCCTCACCAACACCCCGCCAGGCCACTAGGGGGACCTCGGGGAGGTCTTCTCCCCCAGCTCCGGCCGCCTCGCCCCGCCTCGGCCTTCAGCTCGATTCACTCTGGTGAGGCCATCTCCGGCGCCCAAACCTCGCCCGTAGCCCTCTTCCACACCTAGCACTCTAACCCCCTCGTCAATTTGAACCTTGCAGCCCTCTCCGGCGAGCTCCTTCTTCGTCCGAACCACCGTCCGCCGGAGCAGGGGCCGCCGTCGACACAGTGCTCGCCGGCGACCGCCACCACCACCAATCGACGCGGAATGGCGCCCTGAGCACGGAGGTACTCCCCGATCTCCCTGCCTCGCCGTGGATCGCCGTCGGCGACCACCGCGGCTCTCGGGCGCCGACGAGCTTCGTCCGCCCCGTTTGAATGTTTAAACCTGACAAGTGGGACCCCACCGTCAGCCTCTCTGCTCTCTCCTCTGAATCGTTTTCTGGAAGCGCCTTCGGGCAGAATGCGTTTTCTCCTTGGGCTGGCGTAGTTTCTGCCGAAGCGTTTTCTGTTTTTATAAACTAACCCCTGGAAATCTTCTGTTTCATTACAGATGAGTCCCTGGACAAAAACCTTTATAACTTTTAAACAGAAAAGTATTTTTGATTGATTCTTCTTCTGTTCTCTTTAAAATTTTGTCTAGTTTTTTATCAGATTTATTTGAAAAATATTTGGTATACTTTCTGTGCACTCCTTGGTATTTACGATAGCGCATATATTTTCTTTATACCGTAGATACCGAAGGAGGTGACGGAGCCGCGAACTTCACCGAGCTAGGCTCCGACTACTCCGAACCAGGCAAGCATGTTTGAACTTTTGATATGATGAGTGTCTTGGCATGTTTTGCATTTAGTTAGTTTCATGGCATGTTGAGAAGCATATCGATGAACGTTATTTTATGTGATAATGAGGTAAGTGAGTTCGGTGATCCATACGTGGATGAATGTGAATATGAATGGCCATGTGTTGGCATGAGGATGGGTAAGATGGCAGTGTTGTAGCATGCCAGTCTTACGCCAGACTATGTGACTTCAGCGTCAAACCGTATCGGTCCAGTACCTCTCATTTCCTTCCATGTACTACCACATGTTTTCCGCAAGGAATATGGTTTAGTAAGTTGCAAACCGCTTTCATGGTACACACCAAAGAGGAGAGTCCGTGATGATGGTTCCATGGCCCTGGATTAAAGCCAGTCATCCGGTCAGGGGGCATGGGTGTTTCCGGTTGGGACCGAGAGGGGGGCACCCCTTAGAGCGCGCGTATATAAATTTGATCCCATGCTATTCGAGATTGTGATCTCCCCGTCTCAAAAGTTTTTCTTGGACGATGTCTAGGGTGATTCCTAGCATCGAGAGGTATGATGGGTGTGTACTGGTTAGCTGTGTTTTCTTCCGAAATACCGTAAACGGAACTAGTCCTTCGTGACTACGGAAATCCGTTGGCTGTGGGAATAATTTTGTACAAACTCTGCAGAGTCATATATCCCTCCAAATCATCTATTCCATGTCCAAATTCGTATTATCTTGTCCTAACAATGACAGTGTTGATGACAGAGACTCCGGTGTTTCGCATGAGTGATAATTCCGGTTAAATGATATTCCTGTGGATGGACTAACCCTTTTATTCTTATAAATTAAAAGTTTATTATGATTATTATTTATCTGCCCATAAA
The DNA here is from genome assembly GCF_018294505.1 of Triticum aestivum. Classification (NCBI taxonomy): domain Eukaryota; kingdom Viridiplantae; phylum Streptophyta; class Magnoliopsida; order Poales; family Poaceae; genus Triticum; species Triticum aestivum. The sequence continues at coordinate 753,979,426 of NC_057797.1, read as the reverse complement.
AGCCCTTTCTGTGATGTCGCCCCGACGTCCGACTGTGGCATTTCTTTTCAAGCCCTTTCTGTGATGTCGCCCCGACGTCCGACTGTGGCATTTCTTTTAAAGCCCTTTCTGTGATGTCGCCCCGACGTCCGACTGTGGCATTTCTTTTAAAGCCCTTTCTGTGACGTCGCCCCGACGTCCGACTGAGGTATTTCTTTTAAAGCCCTTTATGTGGTGTCGCTAAGACGCCCGACTGTGGCATCTTTTTCCTTATATTTATTTGTTCACCTTTCGAGGCATCGCTTCAGACACCCGATCGGAAATTATTTATGTTCTGTTGGGATTTCAGGCGGACTACCGCCGTTTCCCTTTTACTTACCTTGTTATGATAATTTTGAATGAACATTGGTGAATATATTCATGACGCATCCATGCATGCATTTGTTATATCTTACGTCCGAACTGTCTTGCGAGTACTTTCAAAGTACTCACTGGCTTGTTGATTTGGCCAGATGCTGACGAAGGCGATTTCATGGATGAAGAGTTCGATAGCGAGTCCGACACTTAGAGGAGTCCCAGTCAGTCTCGTGCGACCCTGGATTTGGTCACTATTTTATATCCGCTTCCGCTACCAAATAAATTCATCGAGCCTCACCTCGACGCTCGATGAGATGATAGACTTAGAGTCTTGTATTTCTCTCCCCGCTGTGTTTTTTCCACCACCGCCCTATCCTCGAGTCAGTAGTATGTCTCCACACCACTGTGTCATGTCCGCCATTATGTATAATTATTGGCGTGCTTGTAATAATTTGGCTGAGCAACCGCAGCTCGACCCTGTAATATATTTTATGCTACTGGCTTATTGTATCAAGAAATTGTCTACCAATGAGGAGGATTTCTCTCATACTGGACTCAAAAGATTGGTTTCTCAATAAATATTTTTATTGGAAAACCGGTCCTGACAGTCCGTACATGCACCGCGCCCATCTCAGGAGGCGCGGGACCGGCATCGTCATGGTACTCACAGTACCATGCGTTTGCTGGACCAAGTTCGAGCTGGTGGATCCCGGAGTGCTCAAGACCAGCATGCACGCCAACATGCTGGCACGAGTGAGGCACGGTCGCCTGGACAGGATACTGCTCCTTCTAACATAATTAGAAGTCCGAGCATATCCCGCTCCTTGCACCGTTCGCCACCGCCACCCGCCACTGCAGCAGAAGCTTTAGCGCGAGCTCAACTGCTCCTGGACTACCCTCCAACGGCAGACAAGATCGACGACTGGAGGGCCACCATTCAGAGTCTCATCGGCCTCGCCAACGGCGACACTCAACAGCAGCCGAGCACGTCGCAGCCGCCGCAAGCCGGCCAGGCACGAGCCGGTGGCGACAAGACCGGTGGGGGTGCAACCACTGTGCACTCTCCGCCCCGAAGGCCAAGATCGCCGACTCGCCGGATCCACCTCGACAGCGACTCCACCGCGTCATCAGATCCACGAGCTCGTCGCGATCAGCGCCAAGTTCTTCATGAACGACAGCAAGAAGACGCTCGTACACGCATCGAGCGCCGAAGAGAAGCGTGACGTCAATCGGACCAGTGCGTTGGGCCCTCTGTTGACATGCATGCGCCAGGGGAACCAGGCGGCTTGCCGTACGCGGTAGGTTGCCCTGCGTTTACTCGTGAGCTGCGGCAAGTCCAGTGGCCCAGCATGAAGAATTTCAAGCCAGATGTACCAGAGAAGTACGACGGCAAGTCGCATCCGTCGGAGTTCCTCAGCATCTACACCATCTCGGTGCATGCTGCCGGGGGACGGGACGACAAGATCCTTGCCAACTACTTCCTGCTGGTGCTCAAGCCCAACGTAAGGTCCTGGCTCATGCACTTGCCGGACAACTCCATATCCTCCTGGGCAGACCTTTGCCATCAGTTTGTCGGCGCCTTTACAGGCGGCCACAAACCTCATGGCCAAGAGAGTGACCTTCATCTGCTCACCCAGAAGGAAGGAGAGCCCCTGCGCAAGTACATTCAGAGATTCAGTCGTGTACGGCACAACATCCCAGATGTCCACCCTGCCGCGGTCATCAGCTCGTTCCATCAGAACGTGCGTAACCGCAGGATGCGGGAGGAGATGGCGATGTGCAAGATTAGAGACGTCAGCAAGCTGTATGCCCTGGCCGACAAGTGTGCACGTGCTGAGGAAGGGAGGAAACTCCCTGGAGAGAATGCAGGAGCAGGAGGATCTGACAGCGAGGATGCTGCCCCGGCAAAGAAAAACCGGCGGCGGAACAGGAAGAAGAAAGGCAAAGGTGTGCTAGTCGTTGAGCAATCCGGCAACGAAGGTGGCGCCAAGAAAGCCAAAGTTGGTAGCTCCGGCAAGGAGATTGCCGCATGCACCAACTGCCAGGCTGTGGCGGTCACCGACAAGCAGGACGGCACCGACAAGCAGTACTGCAAGATCCACCGCACCAAGGGCCATGACCTCCAGAGCTGCAAGAAGGTCGAACAGCTTGTCCAGCAGCAAAAAGCCGAATACGAGCGACGCGACAAGGAGAGGGCCCAAGGTGGCGATGGAGAATCCGGCAAGAAGCGCGCCGGCCGGGGAGGACGCCGCGACAACGCCAAGCAGCGGCAAGGAGACAGACCTCCCCGCGGACGCGACAAGGATGAAGATGACGACAACGACGAAGACATGGATGACGCCGAGACCAGTGAGCAGGAGTTCCAGAAAGCCACAGAGGTCTTGTGCGTTGACGGCGGTGCATCTCTGCATACTTCGCACCGCCAACTCAAGCAGTGGGTGCGGGAAGTCAATGCGGCGGAACCACCTGTCGAGTCACGCAAGCTTCTGAAATGGTCCAGCACGCCTATCATCTTTGATATTGAGGACCACCCTGATCGCACAACTGCGGTCGGGTGCTTGCCGATGTTGGTTTCACCAACTATCTGCAACCTCAAGGTCACTAAGATGTTAGTTGACGGCGGGGCCGGCTTGAACCTGATCTCCTCCGTGGTACTCCAGAAACTCTGGATCCCTGACAGCGAGCTTGAAGAGACCGGCACATTCCAAGGAATCAACCTGGGAAGGAGCAAGCCGAAGAGGAAGGTCACGTTGCCTGTAACATTTGGCAGCGAGCTGAACTTCAGGACTGAGAGGGTCACTTTTCACGTTGCGGATATTCCATTGCCTTACAATGGGATACTTGGCCGTCCAGCACTCGCCAAGTTCATGGCAGCCTCTCACTACGCATACAACATGCTGAAGATGCCAAGCCCGATAAGCGTCATCTCTGTCCCCGGCGACAAGAAGGATGCTCTTATCTGCGCCGACAAGATCTACCGGGAAGCGGCAGCCGCAACAGATCGCAAGACACTTGCCGTTGAAGCTCCCGGGGGGAAGAAGAAGACCAAGTCCGGCAAGAGTTCTGATGCCCACTCCGGCAAGCGCACCTCTTCGGAGTGCTGCGCTGCCGTCGAGGACGCACCATCGAGCTCCACTGGCAAGTGTAAGAAGACAATCGTAGCTCCGCCAGAAACCAGGAAGGTGTCCGCCAAGGAGGACGGCACTGGTGGTACCTTCACCATCAGTGCCACTCTCGACCCTAAATAGGAAAGCGCGCTCATTGCTTTCCTGCGGGCGAATGTCGACGTGTTTGCGTGGCAACCGTCTGACATCCCCGGTGTTCCCAGGAAAGTAATTGAGCACCGTCTTGTCGTTTGTCCTCATGCGCGGCCCGTCAAGCAGAAGGTCAGGAAGCAAGCAGTGGAGCGCCAAGAATTCATCGCACGAGAGATCAAGAAGTTGGAAGCAGCAGGCCTTGTCAGAGGGGTGCTCCATCCTACGTGGCTGGCCAATTCTGTAGTCGTGCGCAAGGCAAACGGGAAATGGAGACTTTGTATCGACTTTACCGATGTTAACAAAGCTTGTCCCAAAGACCCATTTCCTTTACCGCGCATTGACCAGATTGTTGACTCCACGGCCGGATGTGACTTGCTTTCATTTCTTGACGCATACTCAGGATACCATCAGATCTTCATGGCAGAAGAGGATGAGGAGAAGACCGCATTCATCACTCCATGTGGCACGTACTGTTTCATACAGATGCCTTTCGGATTAAAAAATGCTGGTTCAACATTTGCAAGAGTAGTCCATGTCGCTCTTGAGCCACAAATACACAGAAATGTGGAAGTCTACATGGATGACATAGTGGTCAAGAGCAAGGACAAGGCAACTCTGATCCAAGATTTAGAAGAGACCTTTGCAAATCTGCGCAAGATCAGCCTCAACCTCAACCCCGAGAAGTGTGTGTTTGGAGTCCCCTCCGGCTAGCTTCTCGGGTTCTTCGTGTCTCAACGGGGAATCGAAGCCAATCCCGACAAGATCAAGGCCATTGAGCAGATTGAAGCACCAAAGCGCGTCAAGGATGTACAAAGACTTGCCGGTTGCATGGCTGCTCTCAGCAGGTTTATCTCTAGGTCTGCTGAGCGCGCCCTGCCGTTTTTCAAATTATTGAAAAAGGCAGGTCCAATGAAATGGACTCCGGAAGCGGAGGCTGCGCTGCAAGACTTGAAGAGATACCTGTCCTCCGCTCCAACACTTTGTCGCACCTAAGCCACAAGAGAAGTTGCTGCTATATATAGCGGCAACCAATCAAGTGGTTAGTGCTGCGTTAGTGGCAGAGAGGGAGGCAGATGACGAGCCAGCAACCACGGCAGGCGCATCCAGCGACAAGCAGGAGGCTTCCCTGGCAAGCTTTGGTCCCGACAAAGATGGATCTGCGCAGATGCGCGAGGAGATACAAAAGAAAATGGTGCAGCGCCCAGTTTACTTTGTCAGTTCCCTTCTGCAGGGGGCTAGGTCAAGATACTCTGGCGTGCACAAATTGCTTTTCGGCCTTCTCATGGCATCGAGAAAGCTGCGCCATTACTTCCAAGCACATGAGATCACAGTTGTCACTCGCTTTCCGCTGAAGAGGATACTACAGAATCCAGAAGCGACAGGCAGGATTGTTGAGTGGGCACTGGAACTGTCAAGCTTTGGCCTCAAGTTTGAGAGTACTTCAACTATCCAAAGCAGAGCATTGGCAGAATTCATAGCAGAATGGACGCCAACACCAGATGAAGAAATTCCAGAAACGAGCATCCCCGTCGATGAAGCAAGCAAAGAGTGGCTGATGTACTTTGATGGTGCTTTTTCGCTGCAAGGCGCCGGCGCTGGCGTGCTGCTTATCGCACCCACCGAAGAGCACCTCAAGTACATAGTCCAGATGCACTTTCCCAAGGAGGAAGCAACAAACAATACTGCAGAGTATGAAGGCTTGCTTGCCCGTCTCAGGATCGCGGCAGACCTTGGGATCAAGAAGCTCATTGTCCGGGGTGACTCACAGCTTGTCGTCCGCCAAGTGAACAAGAGTTATCAGAGTCCGTTGATGGAAGCTTACGTCGACGAAGTGAGAAAGCTAGAAGAGCACTTTGACGGCCTACAGATGGAGCATGTTCCAAGAGCTCAGAACGACATTGCCGATGGCCTGTCAAAGTGCGCTGCACTTAAGTTACCTGTGGAACCAGGGATCTTTGTGCTCAAGCTGACTCAACCGTCCGTAACGCCATCAACTAGACAGAGCAAGAAGAGGAAGTTGATTTCTGGTGACTATTTTCCGGCAGAGCTTCCTAAGCCGCCGCCAAGAAGGTCCCCAAGATCAACACCAAGAGCGCTCAGGAGCAATCTGCTCCGGCAAGCCCTAGGGTTTGTTCCGCTGAAGTAGAAGCTCCCGGCAAGTTTTGCTCCGGCAAGCTTGCCGGGGAACGTCAAGCTCCGGCAGAGCCGCAGGTTCCCGCCGTAGAAGTGGACATTCCCTCAGCAGCAGATTTGCCTTTGGCAAAGAAGGTCCCCGAGATCAACGCCAAGAGCGCTGAGGAGCAATCTGCTCTGGCAAGCCCTAGGGTTTGTTCCGTTGAAGCAGAAGCTCCCGACAAGTTTTGCCCCGGCAAGCTTGCCGGGGAACGTCAAGCTCCGGCAGAGCCGCAGATTCTCGCCGTAGAAGCGGATGTTCCCGCAGCCGCAGATTTGCCTTTAGTCCTTGTTGTCGAGCCACAAGCTCCAGCATGGGCACAGCAGATTGTCCGTTTCCTTCAGACAGGAGAACTTCCCGAAGAGCAAGAAGAAGCGGAAAGAGTAGCCCGGCAGTCAAGTATGTACCAGTTTGTCAACAAGACACTGTACAGAAGAAGACTCAACGGTGTGAAATTGAAGTGTATTCACCGGGAAGACGGACAAAAGCTGTTGGCAGAGATACATGGAGGCATATGTGGTCACCACATTGGCGCAAGAGCACTTGTCGGCAAAGCATTCCGGCAAGGTTTCTTTTGGCCGACAGCCTTCCAGGATGCAACTGCACAAGTAACCAAGTGTGAAGCGTGCCAGTTCCATTCCAAGCAGATACACCAACCAGCTCAAGCTCTCCAGACGATCCCTTTATCCTGGCCATTTTCGGTCTGGGGGCTCGACATCCTCGGCCCCTTTCCCCGAGCAGTCGGGGGCTTTGAGTACTTGTACGTCGCAATCGACAAGTTCACAAAGTGGCCGGAAGTGGAACCAGTGAGGAAGGTGACAGCACAGTCAGCAGTCAAGTTCTTCAGGTCGATTGTTTGCCGCTTCGGGATCCCTAACAGGATAATCACCGACAACGGTACGCAATTCACGAGCCGCACCTTCATGCCGTACGTCCAAGATCTTGGCGCCAAGGTCTGCTTCGCTTCTGTTGCTCACCCAAGAAGCAACGGTCAGGCGGAGAGGGCAAATGCTGAAGTGCTGCGCGGGCTCAAGACCAAGACTTTCGACAGGCTGCACAAGTGCGGAAAAAACTGGATCGAGGAGCTGTCGGTGGTTCTTTGGTCGATCAGAACGACGCCAAATCGAGCCACTAGCCAGACACCTTTCGCTTTAGTCTATAGAGCAGAGGCAGTTCTCCCCACGGAACTCGTATACGGGTCACCTCGAGTGCTCGCTTATGATGAGCTCGAGCAAGAGCAGCTGCGACAAGATGACGCGCTGCTCCTTGAGGAAGACCGTCTTCAGGCTGCTGTGCGAGCTGCTCGCTACCAGCAAGCTTTGCGCCGCTACCATAGCCGCAAAGTTAACACCGGAAGTCTCGAGGAAGGCGACCTTGTTCTTCGGCGTGTTCAGTCCGCCAAGAATTCCAACAAGTTGACGCCGAAGTGGGAAGGCCCTTACCGGGTGAAACGAGTCACTAGGCCTGGCGCTGTCCGCCTTGAGACCGAAGATGGCATTCCGGTGAGCAACTCCTGGAACATTGAGCATCTTCGTAAGTTTTACCCGTAAGGCGCGGTTGCCGGAACCTGTTCCGGCAACCACCTTTTGTACAAGTCTTGCCGCTGTTGCATGTAATCCTTTGTACAAAGCCGGGCGCAGACCCCGTGCATAAGTAAAGCTCATGTGCTCCGCACATTTTGTCAATTTCATGCTCTCTATTTTTGGCATATATGATCTGACACTTTGTGCAGCACATACTCCACGGTAAGCAATAACGAGCCGTAAGGCTCCGTATCTTTATTTTCTCTTCTTTCTTTTTTCTCAAGGAAAGGAAGGTTCCCTCGCCCACAAGTTTGCCGGGGAGGAAAGGAGAAGATAATGGTATGGACCAGGCGTCGTTCAAGAAAATTTCGCCTTACCGGGAAGCAAACAACAGAAAAGCTAAGTTGCCAAAGTTTGAGCAATCAGATTTTTTAAATTTTAAGTTATCTCCCTTGAACGACCGCACTTTGTATGGAAAACCTGTGCGCGGAGGAACCAACTCGTAGCTAGTTGCGCCCTTACTTTGTTTCGAGTCCGCTCAACAACTTAAGTGAGCTGCAACTAGTTGCGACAAGGTTTCTTGTCGGTAGCGGCACCGCCAGCAGGCTGCTGACGTCCCGCACTCAGCGCTCGCGGCTCAAGTGCCTGCACCGGCAAGTTCCCTAAAAGCATAGGGCAAAAACATACAAAGGGAGGAATCAAGTAAAGGGAATAACATTGCAATCATTACCCAGAATAGAGTTATATTACAAAGATAGCTTGTCGCGGCTCTAACAGATTGTTTTCATAACATGACAAACAGCGACAAGAAAAGAAGAAATGGGCGGCCTAATCTACGCGATCGCCCTCGATCCTCTTGATCCCGCTCACCCTGTCCACAATGGGTGCGACAAGGGCCTTGAGCGCCTCCAGATCGGCATCCGGCGGCAGGGTCTTGAGGACGTTGGTGAGGTTGAGGCCCGGATTGCGGAAGGCCACCTTCACCAACACTTTCTGAAGAGCTCCCGCGCAGATCTTGCGCGACTCGTCGGTCAGCTGCTTTGGGATCCTCTCCCGGAGTCGCTGGAGGGCCGTCGCCACGCCCTTGAAGAATAAGACGAGCTTGGCGCTGGGTTGGAGGTTCTCGTCGGAGGGATACCCGAGATCCTCCATCCCCAACTGTGCCAACTCCCTGTCAATATCTGCAGCAGCGCTCACGAGGCTCTCCGTCCAGTGCTCCACATTTTCCCTGAAAGCATTCTGGGTGGCGGCAACACTCTCCAACAGTGCCTTGTCGGCCTTGATCTCTTCTTTCAAGGCCGTCTCCTGCTCCTTGGCGCCGTCCAGCGTCTTGGTCAAAGTGGTCAGCTTCAACTCAAGATCCGCGTTGGAGCCTTTGGCGACGCTGAGCTCTTTGCCCTTCTCGGCAAGATCGGCCTCCAGCTGCACCACCTTCATCTCCAGCTCCTTCTTGGCGGCCTCGGCAACTGCGGCAGCATCCTCTGCTTGCTTAAGGGCTCCGCCAAGTTTTTCCTCGCGCACGGCGAGCTCCTCCTCGTGGGCGTCAAGATTGACCTTCCGCTGCGCCAGCTCGCCCTCCTCCGTGGATAGCTTCACAGCGGCAAGTCACTGTTGCTCTTCGACTTCAGCCTTCTCGAGGAGGAAGGCCTTCTGCGCTTCGGCGAGCTGCTCCCGCTCCTCCGCCAGGGACTGGAGGGCTTCCTAGTGGAAACCCCCGAGCTCTTTTGCGCGCTTCTCGATGTCTGCTCCCGCCTTCACGACAAGCGCCTCACGGGATTCCAGCTTGGCTTGCCGCGCGCGGTAGAGCGACAACAACTACCGCAGCAGCCGCTCCTCCTCAGGCTCGTTGCTGCTGCTGCTCGGCGCGTCAACCAGAGTCAGCCCAGCGTAGGCAAGCACCTCCCCGTCGAAGATCTCTCCCTTGACCGGCGCCCTAGAGCCCGATGCCCAGGGAAGGTTGATGAAGACATCGTCGCCGGACTTCAAGTAGACGCCTGGCTGGGGCTCTTCGGAGCCTGGCGCTGCGGCAGCGGCGGACGGGTCGGCGGTCGGTGTAGCGCCTGGCGCTCCTGCGGCCTCAGGGCCGTCAGTGTGATCGCCAGACCCCTCGCCAGTTGCCGCGGCGGCAGCCTTGGCGGCCTCTGCGCCGGCGGGATCATCAGCACCGGCCGTTTCTTCGGCGGCAACCTCGGTCTCCATCGGCTCCGTAGCAGATGGGTCTGACAGCCGGGAAAGGGAGAAGAGTCAAGCAAAAACCCAAGAAGATCAAAAGAAGAAGAACCCAAGGAAAGTTTTGAAGCGAAAGGATTACCTGTGCCGGGTTCTGCAGTCGTGGTCTCCACCGTCGGGGGGCCGCTGGTGTTGTCCCTTGCTGGAGAACCCTCCCTTACCGGAGACTTCTCCCTTACCGGAAAGCCCTCCCTTGCCGGAGAGCTCTCCCTTATCGGGGGATTCTCCCTTGGCTCTTGGTGGGGCTGCTCTGCTCCTACACAAACCAGCAGTAAGATATCAGCAAAGACAGAGTATCCATGCGCATCTCACAGCGGAAAGCAAACCATATACTTACGCTGGGGGCTGCTCTGGAGAAAAGTTGCCGGGTCCGGCAAGGTTGTCTCGGGCGCACCCCCTGCTGTCGTAGTAGGTTCGTCCTCGATGACAATCACCGGGACTTTGGCTCTCTTTGCTGCTCTCTGGGCCAGAGTCATAAAAAGGAACAAGTTCAGAGTCAAGCAAATGAGATACAAGACAAACAGCAAGGATTGAAGAACTACAAGTACAACAAGGGAGTCTTACTCTTCTTCTTCTTCCTCGTCGAAGCTGAACGCGGAGAAGTCGAAGTCTGGCTCACGTCCGGCGCGAGGAGGTGGAGGAGTAGCTTCCCTTGGCCGCTTGGCGGGAGCAGTGACGGCGGTCTGAGACGACCCCGCTCCGGCTGTCACCGCGGCGTGAGAAGCGGCAGGAGTAGAAGCGGTGGTCCGGGAGGGCCCCGCTCCAGTTGTCGTCGCAGCGTGAGGCGCTCCCGCGGTAACAGTGCTTGCCGCGGTGGAGCGTGTCACGCGGCGCGGCGACTATTGCCTCGCCTGCCACTCCGCTACGTCACCGACCTTGCGGAGACGCCTTCTTGGTGGGGATGGAGGCTCTGCTTGCGGCGAGCTGTCTGAAGATGAGGAGGAGGACGAGTTGATCTCCAACGAGCCGCTCGTATCCTTGGCGGGCTCGCTCGACTCGACGTTATACCCGGCAAGCTCTTTCTCGCCGGCAGGCTCCCCTCGCTCGGCACGGCTTGCCGCCTCTGCTGCCTCTGCCTCCTCCACGGTGAATCCAAATTCGCCCGCGGCTGCGGCTGCCGCCGCCTCTTCTAGCCTAGTGGCAATGAGTGCCATCTCCGCATCGGTGGTGTCGCAGGTGAGGCTATCTTTCTCGTCGGAGCGGATCGGCACTTCTACCAAGTCATCGAAGAATTGCTGCACGACGTCGTCTGCAGGCTCTTGCCAAGTTGGGACAATTCCATGCGAGTCGCACAACGGCATCATTGCACGGATGCGGTCGAGCGCG
>NC_057797.1:753162481-753315215 GCF_018294505.1 Triticum aestivum | reverse complement strand
CTGGTGCGCGTGCGCCCGCGAGCCACGCGCGGCGAGGGAGAGGCGAGCGCAAGGGGGGGCGACCAAAGGGAGCTCACAGGGGGGTTGAGCAGTCCGGCGGGGATGGCGGACGAGGAGGAGATGCGAGGCAGTGGCGGGGCGAAGGGGTCCGGTGGCGGCGCGGTGGAGGCCGCCGGGGCGCCGGAGGGGCGCGCCGGCCACGGGCGGCGGGTGCCAAGGCACCGTCGGGCTCCTGGAGCCCCGATCCAGATGGGATCGGGAGAGAAGGAGGAGTGGGGAAACGTGGAGGTGGTTAGGGTTAGGACTAGGGGGGTGGGGGTTATCGGAGGCCAGGTGGGCTGGTCTGGTTGGCCGAGTGGCCACCTAGGCCGAGGCCCAGCGAGGGGGTTGCCCCCCTGCATATTTTTATTTATTTAATTTTCTTGTCTATTTTAATTTGTGTTTCCTTTTAGTTTTAGTTTTATAAAAATTACCTCTAGCACCAAACTTAGTATCATCAATAAAGTCTACTACCCATCCTAGCTTGGACCTGATATAAATTAGTTTAATAATTTTATAATTTAAAAAGAAATTAACTATTATTTTAGCCACTGCTTTTTTTAACTAGTTAAGGGCATTTAAACACTTTGCAAAAGGTTGGTTTCTCCACCACAATTACCTAGGACCTATCCGACACATTTAGAACATTTTTGTTTTAGTGTTTGAAAACTTTTGTTGTTTGTCTATATTTTATATTTGAATTTGAATCGTTTTTGAACTAACGCGAGTTTATCAACAGTAATTGAGGCGACATGGCATCATTAACAGGGAATTACTCTAGCTTAATTATCCGTGCGTCACAATTCTCCTCCACTACAACAAATCTCGTCCCGAGATTTTAAGAGGTGGAGTAAGGGGGGAGATCTGGTTACAAAATTCTAACGAATCTTCTCGGTCTTGGTTGCTCTTCTCGAGGAGGTCGATCCATTATGTTGATGTCTTCATCTCTCTACTTCAGGCCATCATGATGATGTCATCATGCTTTCTTCGGGAACTCCATTGTACTTACGAAAGGACAAGGGGTAACTTCAGAAGAACGGACCTTACAAGGTTGTCTATCGGGCAGATAACTCAGGGAATGTGGTAGAAAGTTACTCTCGAATTTGAAACTTACGAAAATATGAGAGCAAAGTAAGGACGTGTCATTGGAAGTTTCGAGCGGGTAGGCAATTGTTCAATGCCTAAAACAGCGTGTGAAGGGGTTCCGAGCAATGGGAATAAGTATTGCGTCTGATACCAGAATAGATCACTAGGCAGGTGGCCCGTGAATGACATTCAAAGTCAAGCGCAAGGAATAACTTTGACAACAGGGCATACATGAGAGTCAGATTTCGATCCTGTGGAACTGTGGGTTATGGGCCCACCATGTGGGTAGAAAGTAGGAAGAGGATGACGTCTTGCATGATCATGTAAGCAATGCCTGTCAGAGGATGGACTATCGATTATGTCGGCAACAACCATTGGTACCAAGGGCGAGGGACAAAGAGAACCATTTTCCTGCTCGTTGAACGAGGTGGACCAATAGGCAAAGTTCTCGTTCATCGATGGCTATCGGAATGTCATCAACAATAGTAACAGGGTCTTGTTGATAGAATTGTACACCGAGGTTCTTACATAAGCAGGAGAATATTACTGGATAGCTCATATAGATCACAAGAAAGGTTAAACCAAACAATGGAAAGAAAAATATAATTATTAGATTAAACAGAACAATGGAAAGGAAAATGTGTTTAAACACATATTTCAAGGGTATATCCTTCCCATGGTCAAGCAGAGCATGATATCCATGACAGGATATAATGTAGAAAACTCTTTAGGTAAGGGGAGAGAAATTTCATGACATTAGCCATACAACGGTGTTTGAATAATTGATAAGAAAATTTAGCATTGTGCTTCAAATGTTCTTATTGAAAATCGAAGTACCACAGACATGCTTCGAGATAGCACTGACATGGTCTTCAAGCAAAGATCAAACTTGGATACACAAAGTGAGGGAGTCCTGGATTAGGGGGTGTTCGGATAGCCGAACTATACCTACAGCCGGACTCCTGGACTATGAAGATACAAGATTGAAGACTTCATCCCGTGTCCGGAAGGGACTTTCCTTGGCGTGGAAGGCAAGCTTGGCGATATGGATATTTAGATCTCCTACCATTGTAACTGACTCTATGTAATCCTAACCCTATCCGATGTCTATCTAAACCGGAGGGTTTTTAGTCCGTAGGACAACATACACATTGACAATCATACCATAGGCTAGCTTCTAGGGTTTAGCCTCTCTGATCTCGTGGTAGATCTACTCTTGTACTACCCATATCATCAATATTAATCAAGCAGGACGTAGGGTTTTACCTCCATCGAGAGGGCCCGAACCTGGGTAAAACTTCGTGTCCCTTGCCTCCTGTTACCATCCAGCCTAGACGCACAGTTCGGGACCCCTACCCAAGATCCGCCGGTTTTGACACCGACATTGGTGCTTTCATTGAGAGTTCATCTGTGTCGTCGCCGTCAGGCTCGATGGCTCCGACGATCTTCAACAGTGATGCAGTCTAGGGTGGGACCTTCCTCCCCGGACAGATCTTCGTCTTCGGCGGCTTCGCACTGCGGGCCAATTCACTTGGCCATCTGGAGCAGATCGAAAGCTACGCCCCTGGCCGTCAGGTCAGATTCGGAAGTTTAAACTGCACGACTGACATCCATGGGTACTTGATCTTCGACGGATTCGAGCCACTGCCGAGCGCGCCGCACTGTCCTGACGAGCATGATCTAGCTCTGCCGCCGAACAGTGCCCTGGAGGCCGCACCCGCATCGGCTCCGATCCTTGATTCGGAGCCAACTGCGTCGATCGAGGATGGGCGGTTGGATGCCGCCTCGGGGGCTGCGATCCCCATGGCGATTGAGCTGAACACCAGCCCCGTACTCCGCGAGACTCGTGACTCCAAGGAGCCGGACTCCTCTCCGGACTCCGAACCCTCCGTGCCCCTGCCAATCAAATCTGATTGGGCGCCGATCATGGAGTTCACTGCCGCGGACATCTTTCAGCACTTGCCTTTTGGCGATATCCTAAAGACACTGAAGTCTCTCTCTTTATCAGGAGAGCCCTGGCCGGACTACGGCCAGCAAGGTTGGGATTCGGATGATGAAGAAATTCAAAGCCCACCCACCACCCACTTTGTAGCCACTGTCGACGACTGAACCGACATGCTCGACTTCGACTCCGAAGACATCGACGGTATGGACGCCGATGAAGGAGACGTTGAGGAACCAGCACCCATTGTGCCCTGGAACGCCACCTCGTGATATGACGTATACATGGTGGACACACCAAAAGATGATGATGAGGAATGGAAGGATGCACTGAAGGTTTGTTCCCTCGAAAAGCAGTCAAAGCGGCGACGCAAGCGCCGCCCCAAATCCCGCCTCGATAGAAATAGTGATCACACAGACCCAGCGCTGGAGCAGGGCGAACCGCTGCCGGACAACGGCAATCCAGATAATCAAACCGAACAAACAAATCCTATCAAGGATAATGGCCCAGACGACATAACGCTGGACAGACACCCGGAGCAGCAGACTGCCCGTAAAAGGCTTATTGCCACCGCCAGGAGCCTGAAAAAACAGAAGCAAAGGCTCAAGGCCGCGCAAGACACACTCCAATTCAGATGGAGTAAAATACTCAGCACAGCAGCAAGGTACGGCGACAATCGCCCCTCCAAGAGCTACCCAAAGCGGAAGCTGCTGCCCGAATTTGATGAGGAGGCCTCAAAACCTCCACAACCAAATATCAAAGTAGCAACCTGGTCGAATAGACGACCCCTCTACCAACACAGAGCGGCATACAACGCCACTCACAATACAATACGCGACCCATGCGAGGGCTCGCACCCAAAGGACGGCGCAACAAGATCCATCTATGGACCACGCAAGCGCGCCCCAGCATACAACGCAATACAACAAACATCCGAACAACGCGGTACACCCAGCTACAGGGGTGCCGCACACCCCCTGTGTTTCACCGATGAGGTGCTGGACCATGAATTTCCAGAGGGATTCAAACCCGTAAACATAGAGGCATACGACGGAACAGCAGACCCCGGAGTCTGGATTGAGGACTACATCCTTCACATCCATATGGCTCGAGGAGACGATCTCCACGCCATCAAGTACTTACCCCTCAAGAAGGGCCAACTCGTCACTGGCTCAAAGGCCTCCCCGAAAGCTCCATTGGAAGTTGGGAAGACCTCAAAAACGCCTTTCGGGAAAATTTTCAAAGGACTTACGTCCGACCTCCGGATGCGGACGATTTGAGTCATATAACTCAACAGCCCGGAGAGTCAGCCCGAAAGCTTTGGAACAGGTTTCTTACTAAAAAGAACTAGATTGTCGACTGTCCGGACGCAGAAGCCTTGGCAGCTTTCAAACATAGCGTCCGCGACGAATGGCTCGCCAGACACCTCGGCCAAAATAAGCCGAGAACGATGGCCGCATTAACAAACCTCATGACCCGCTTTTGTGTGGGTGAGGACAGCTGGCTAGCTAGATGCAACACCAGCGACACTAGTACATCCGAAGTTAGAGATGGAAATGGGAAATCACGGCGTAACAGCAATAGCAAACGCCAGATTAAAGAAGATAGCATGAAGGGCATGGCAGTAAATGCCGGATTCAAAATCTCCCGGCCAGGTCAAAAGCCCCCCCCCCTAAAGGCACCAGGGACGAACTGTCCAACCTCAACAAAATTCTGGACCAAGTATGCTAGATCCATAGTACCCCTGGTAAACCCGCTAATCATACCCACAGAGAATGTTGGGTCTTCAAGCAGTCCGGCAAGCTCAACGCCGTACACAAGAGGGAGGATACACCAAGTGAAGATGAGGACGAGCCTCCCAAACAAGACACGGCGGAACAAAAGAAATTTCCACCAGAAGTCAAAACAGTAAACGTGTTACACGTGATCAGGGGGAAAAACAACACGACACTCCCAGGAAAACATACCCACGTGCCTGTCACCGCGAAGTCCTGCCACTGGTCATCTCAATCGATCACTTTCGACCATCACGACTACTCAGCAAGTATCCGGCAAGCAGGATGGGCTGCCCTAGTATTAGACCCAGTAATTGACGGATATCACTTCACACAAGTCTTGATGGACGGCGACAGTAGCCTAAACCTAATATATCAGGATACAATCCGCAGGATGGGGTTAGACCCAACACAAATTCACCATAGCAATACTACCTTTAAAGGAGTAACGCCAGGCCCAGGGGCTCGTTGTATGGGCTCCCTCTCATTACAAGTTACATTCGGCTCCCCCGATAACTTCCGCCGCGAGCATTTAACTTTCTACATCGCTCCGTTTCAAAGTGGCTATCAAGCACTACTCGGACGCGAAGCTTTTGCTCGCTTTAATGCAATACCACACTACGCCTCCCTCACACTCAAGATGCCCGGTCCACGTGGCATCATTATAGTGCACGGAGATATCAAGCGCTCTCTGCGCGCCGAAGAGAGTGAGGCTGCCTTGGCAGCCGAACATTAAAGGCGTCCGGACCAGTGATCGAGTCCGGTGCTGCTATTTACACCGAATAAGTGATCACACCCCTATTTGTCAATACAAGGGGCTCAACGCGCGCAGACAAGTGGCAATTTCTTATCATCTTCAATTATACATGGTTTCTTTAAAAACTATCTTTTTGCACGACAACTTTTTCACTTAACTTCCTCTCTTTTATAGACGATCATCGTGCTACACCCGTCCAGGATACGGCACAACGGAGACACAGGCGCAGACGTGCAGCAGGGACCCGCTCAAAGGATTCTTTTTAGATTAAGACCCTGCGTAAACCTTTTTTACTGTCTCTTGTTGATACATATCCACCGTTGTGAAGGATGCTGACGTCTTGGCATGTGGCCACGCCAGAACAATGCACGTACCTGGACACAAGGGGCTTCTTACAAAGGCCATTATTTAGGCCCAGTTTATACCACAAAGACCGAATACCTTAGGGAGTGTTCGGCATCGCGAGTTTGGCCCTATATGCATCAGCTCCGAATCATTGTCTTTGGTCAAATGTTGGGTTTACCCGGCTCCTGTGTTTTGGTGCCTTACGTTCCGCTTTACCGGCTAAGGTAGCACTAGGAGAACTACTACGATTGTGCCCTGGTTCATCCGAACGAGCACCTCAGTAGAGAAAGCCGAAAACAGACTATCATGATATAGCGTGAGACTGGTCAACCACTCGATGACCTGTGGGAATGTTAGAATTCCTCCGCCTTAATGAAGGGCCGTTTTCTAGCCAAGCATGTACGCACCTCGAGATCAGGAGAGTGTGGCGCCACCAGGGGCTATCTAGTAGCCCCACTGTCAAACTCCTATGGCTAAGTGAAAGTGTTAAAGCATTATAGTCCGGTTGCCTAGCTCACTACGCTATCACCTCCTTAATAGGACCAAGACGTTGGGTTAAGTGTGAACACGTGTTTCTGCGAACACCTCCGCATTATATGTGTGGGGGTTGAAGCCGACGACTGCAATCTTTCAAGTTATACACATGTATACATAAACGGCTGCCCAGGAGGCATCACAATACTTTCAGGCAAAAGTATAAAAGTAGCCTTATGAAAATTTATAAAAGCATTTCGCTTACAATGAGATTACATATCACTCAAACATAACATTTTTTGAGCACTGGGTCTCAATCAAACGAACACCCTCAAGAACTTCCTCAAAGTAGTGCTCAGCAGCCCTTCGACCTATGGCCGAATCCTGCGCTACAACAGTGGTAGCATCCATCTCTGCCCAGTATGCTTTAGCACGGGCAAAGGCCATTCGTGCGCCTTCTATGCACGCCGACCTCTTCATTGCATTTATGCGCGGCACCACGTCAAGGAACTACTGCACCAAGCTGAAATAGCTGTTCGGTTTCGATCTCTCCGGCCATAGCTGATCCACAACGGACCTCATGGCGAGTCCGAACAACCTATTTAGTTCGGCCCATTCGGCTAATTGGTCAGTCAATGAAAGTGGATGCTCGGGAGTATGGAATTATCTCCAAAATAGCTGGTCTACTCCATTGTCTGTCTGACCCTGGAAGTACTTGGCCGCATCGGCAGCGCTCGTCGCCAAATCCATATACACATCCTCTGAGCTCCACAGCCGATCCAGGGGGGCATACCGTGGATCTCCGAACTTCCTCTGCAACATAAAGGATTTCCCAGCTACAATATCCTCGGCTTCCCGCAGCTCCTCCTTGTTTGCCCTCATAGCAGAGCGGAGGTCCTTTCTTGTTGCAGCAGCCTTCTCAAGGTCCGATGCCTTCGCCTGGTTTTCCTTTTCAAGAACCCGGCAACGATCGGCGGCGGCTTTTAATTCTATGGCCGTCTTGGCCATCTTGTCTCGGCTTTCGCCATGTGCGGCCTTCTCGGCTTGCAACTCTTCGGCCGCCTTCAAAGCAGCCGCATTAACCAACCTCGCTTGTTCCTTGGCTCGGGCAAGTTCTGCCCGCAAGGCTTCAACAGTGGCAGCTCCATCTGCAGTCACAACATATTAAAGATACTGGCATTATGCTGCTCTTCTTATGTGACGTTTACCAGATAAAGACACTTACCCTGTGCCTCGTCAAGCCTTTTGTTAACAAGCTCGATGTCGGCGCCCGCTACATCCAACTGCCGTTCTAAATGGGCAAACTCGCTAGTCCGGCTAGCCACCCGAGCTTCCATCACCTGCACATAGAGGCAGTATGGTTATTACCTGGGAATTTGATCCTCTGTTCGTCGTCGTTTCCGACGACAACCAGAGTCTCAGGGGCTACTATCTACACAGGGCACACCTAGCATGTGCAGGACTATCATAGATTCTTTTACGTACCTCAAAGCCTGTTAATAGACTCATAAAAGCTTTATGCAATCCGCTTTCGGCAGACGATATTCTCTCCATCACCGTATTCATCAGCACACGGTGTTCATCTGAGATGGCCACTCGCCCCACCAACTCCCTCAGAACATCCGATCACACACTAGACGGTGCCGGACTCTTTTGTCTGCTCTCCTCAGGAGCCGGACACTGGGAGCTTCGGGGGTCAGTGGGATTATCTTCTGGCCTCACCGGACTCAGAGAGGCCCTCCGCGACAACACTTCAGGGTCGCCCACTTCCGGAGCGGAGTAATCCGGAGGAGGTGTTTCGCTCTCCGTCATCTCTGGAAGAAGATCCCCCGAAGACGAGCTCATTTGAGAGGGGCTAAGGCCCGAACTGCTAAGATATATCCGGTGGTTATTTTCTCAGAAAAAAGATGGCATATATGTACTGTTAAAGTATTCCAGGTCACTTACGACTCGCGAAAGAATTGATACCCCCGTGGAATTTGTGCGGCAACAGCACCCCCCTGGTGGTAGGGGGCTTTGCAGTATAGGCACGTCCTTGGCTGGACCCCAGCTCAGACCCCTGCTGATCCATGACATCAGTTGTGGTGGAGGGCCCGAGCGGAAAACAGGGGCGGCCGCCCACTTGGCGCTTCTAGGAGCCGTGATGTAGAACCAGTCCTGTTGCCACAGTTCAGACACCTCCGGGATGGAACCTTTGTGCCACGGAGCTCCCGTCATCTTGCGTATTGAGGCACCTCCACACACTGCATGTTGCCCCTCGATCATCATCGGCTTCACTTCAAAGGTCTTGAGCCATAGGCCAAAGTGAGGGGTAACCCGGAGGAAGGCCTCGCACACGACGATAAATGTCGTGATATGAAGAAAGGAGTCCGGAGCTAGATCGTGGAAGTCTAGCCCGTAATAAAACATCAAACCCCTGACGAAAGGATCCAGAGCAAGGCCTAGACCTCGGAGGAAGTGGGAGACGAACACGACGTTCTCGTTGGGTTCGGGGGTAGGGACGACCTGCCCTCGGGGAGGCAGCTGATGTGGAATTTCGGCGGTCAGATATCTGGCCTCCCTCAACTTTTTGATGTCTTCTTCCGTGATGGAGGAAGGCACCCATTGGCCTTAAAGGCTAGATCCGGACATGACTGGAGGTTCGGAGCGCCTGACCTGAACTTCGAGCGTTTGAGCTTGAGGTGGGGGAAGGATTTGATTGAGCACGGGAGGGAAAAATAAGAGCCTTGTCCCCTTTATAAAGAGGGTGAATATCAAGCGTCCTCTCCGTGTTTGATTGGACTTGCCTATAAGCTAGGAGTCCTAGAAGCGGTTGGGTTACCCACGCCCGTATTGATGAGAATCCCGGAATAAGGGGACACGATCTCTGCTTTAACAAGACGTGCCAAGGAAACCGCCTCGCATAACGCGCTGAGATGGGACAGTTAAACGGTTCGAATAAAAGCTTGGCTGTGGTGTGATGTCACACTACAGAATACGTCAGCAGATTAGATTTGTGTAAATATTATTCTCTCTATGGCGATATGTGGAAACTTATTTTGCACAGCCGGGCACTACCTTTGTGTTCAAAATCTTCTATGAAGTACTTGGAGGAGGAACCCTCCTTGCAATGCCGAAGACAATTTGCGCGCCGGACTCGTCATCATTGAAGCCTGGTTCAGGGGCTACTGAGGGAGTCCTGGATTAGGGGGTGTTCGGATAGCCGAACTATACCTACAGCCGGACTCCTGGACTGTGAAGATATAAGATTGAAGACTTCGTCCCGTGTCCGGAAGGGACTTTCCTTGGCGTGGAAGGCAAGCTTGGCGATACGGATATTTAGATCTCCTAACATTGTAACCGACTCTATGTAACCCTAACCCTATCCGTGTCTATATAAACCGGAGGGTTTTTAGTCCGTAGGACAACATACACATCGACAATCATACCATAGGATAGCTTCTAGGGTTTAGCCTCTTTGATCTCGTGGTAGATCTACTCTTGTACTACCCATATCATCAATATTAATCAAGCAGGACGTAGGGTTTTACCTCCATCGAGAGGGCCCGAACCTGGGTAAAACTTCGTGTCCCTTGCCTCCTGTTACCATCCGGCCTAGATGCACAGTTCGGGACCCCCTACCCGAGATCCGCCGGTTTTGACACCGACACAAAGGATTCAATAGGAACAACATTTAGTATAGGTCTTACGGTTTCCTCATGGAAGAATGGTCAACCTTGCTAAATAGGAAACTGATAACAATAGGTCCTCCGGCCAGGTGTGCTAGGATGACATCACCTTACCGATATATAAGGACCAATGTTATAACTCTTGCAAATATGTCCCAACCATCACATCTGATCGAGATTTAGATCTGATTGGTGTTAGGATAACTCAGAGTCAGGATACCTGAGTAGAAAGGTTCAACACATATTGTCGGGATGACATTGTAAGATTCTAGAGAAATGAACTATGGGAGCAAGTTCCGAAACAAGAGTTCATCATTCAATCAAGGAGAGGTGAGGAGTGTTGGGGAACGTAGTAATTTCAAAAAATTTCCTACGCACACGCAAGATCATGGTGATGCATAGCAACGAGAGGGGAGAGTGTTGTCTACGTACCCTCATAGACCGACAGCGGAAGCGTTATGACAATGCGGTTGATGTAGTCGTACGTCTTCACGGCCCGACCGATTAAGCACCGAAACTACGGCACCTCCGAGTTCTAGCACACGTTCAGCTCGATGATGATCCCCGGACTCCGATCCAGAAAAGTGTCGGGGAAGAGTTCCGTCAGCACGACAGCGTGGTGACGATCTTGATGTTCTACCGTCGCAGGGCTTTGCCTAAGCACCGCTTCAATATTATCGAGGATTATGGTGGAGGGGGGCACCGCACACGGCTAAGAGAACGATCATGAAGATCAACTTGTGTGTCTAGAGGTGCTCCCCTGCCCGCATATATAAGGAGCAAGGGGGGAGGAGGCCGACCCTAGGAGGGGCGCGCCAGGGGAGTAGGATTCCTACTCCTAGTTGGAGTAGGTTTCCTCCTTTCCTAGTCCAACTAGGAGAAGGGGGGAAAGGGGGGAAGAGGGGAAGGAAGGGGGAGAGGGGCCGCGCCCCAAACCCCTTGTCCAATTCGGACTGGGCTTGGGAGGGGCGCGCGCCACCTCCTGGTCCTTCCCACTAAGGCCCATTGTCGGTGTCAAAACCGGCGGATCTCGGGTAGGGGGTCCCAAACTGTGCGTCTAGGCCGGATGGTAACAGGAGGCAAGGGACACGAAGTTTTACCCAGGTTCGGGCCCTCTCGATGGAGGTAAAACCCTAGGTCCTGCTTGATTAATATTGATGATATGGGTAGTACAAGAGTAGATCTACCACGAGATCGAAGAGGCTAAACCCTAGAAGCTAGCCTATGGTATGATTGTTGTTGTGTATGTTGTCCTACAGACTAAAACCCTCTGGTTTATATAGACACCAGAGAGGGTTAGGGTTACACAAAGTCGGTTACAATGGTAGGAGATCTACATATCCGTATCGCCAGGCTTGCCTTCCACGCTAAGGAAAGTCCGTTCCGGACATGGGACGAAGTCTTCAATCTTGTATCTTCATAGTCCAGGAGTCCGGCTGAAGGTATAGTCTGGCTATCCGAACACCCCTAATCCAGGACTCCCTCAGTAGCCCCTGAACCAGGCTCAATGACGACGAGTCCGGTTATGCTCATCCGCCTGATCCTCAGTAGCCCCTGAAACATGCATCCAAACCCTAGGGGACAAGCAGCTCAAGCTTGTCAACGTAGTGCAGGTTATGCTCATCCGCCTGATCCTCCCGTGTCAACAACGGGCCTTCAATCCGTGGGAGTTCAACCAGGCGCAGCACCGAACTCTGAGCAGGCTCTTCAACACTACGTACGAAGATGCCTGGAAGGTGCTTTTCAAGGGCGCCGAGGCTCCCGCATCCGCCACCGAGGATCGCGGATTCAGCGCGCAGGGTCATGCTAGCGCGGTAAGTTGTTTGTACCTTTTGCAGGGTATTAGTTTTCCATAGTTTAACTAAATGTGGGATCTAAGCTCCCTTACCTTTGACAGAGTTGGAAGGCGAAGTCCAGACATATCGACTGTCCGGCTCCCTTGCCCGAAGACCCAGCTGATGCCCGCTTGGTGAAGCTGCTGGTTCCGGCACCTTATGTGGTGCCGGAGAAGAAGGCCATGAAGAAGGCCACGGGGACTCGAAAGAGCGCCCGGCGCCAGGAGGTGTCGGGTTCATCACCCGACGGCTCCGAGGCGCATTACTCCCGTGAAGACGAGGAGGAAGAAGAAGAGACCTCTCCCCCTCCAGCAGGAGGAGAGAAGAAAAGGAAGGCCGCCCTCTCAGGGGAGACCGGAGGGTCCAAGAAGGGGAGAACCCTTCCCCCGGACTACTCCACCAACGCCGACGACGGCGGAGAAGAGTGGCCGCTCAGGGCCAAGCCCCTGGTGAAATCGTAAGTATCCGGATACCAGAGTAATTCATAGTATTCCTTTATTGCACAGCTTTCCCTTATGTCGAATATGATTATGCAGCCCACCAAAAGACCGGCTCGACGCATCGTCGAGCGGTTCACTGGACTCGTCGGATGTGAATTCACTTCCGACGGCTTCCTCCCCCGCCCTACGGACGACGCCGAAGTGTTGTCTCAACAGGTTCCAAGCCAGGAGGAGGTGGTCCTGGAGGCGCCGCAAGGCGACCTCCCGGACTCCAGGAGTAAAGGGGATAAACCCCCCAGGGCTCCAAGTCCGGCTCTAGGCCGGACACCGCTCCAGAACCTTCAAAGGTTCCAGAGTCCGGCAGGGGACCTCCTTCCAAGAGGAGCAAGCCCACCGTGCCGGTGACCCCCGTCCAACCGGAGGCACCGGACAATCTGTTGGTGGCGCTCCAAGGCGCCTCCATCGACGAGGAGCACCACACCATTATGAGTGCGGTGGTCCAGAAGGTTCAGTCCGCCAAGAGCGGACTGACTGAAGCTTGTACTAGCCTTTTAACAGGCTTTGAGGTAAGTAAAGAATGTGTAAATAATATTACCACATAGACAGTAGCCCCTGATGCTCTGTTTGATGTTCGGGAAGAAAAGCCGAATAGAGGATCAAATAAAATACGCAGGAGTCTAACAAAAAGGAGTCAATATGCGTATGCAGGCTTCTCTGCTTGCGTCCGCCGCACTGACTGCGGAAGTGGACACGCTAAAGCAGAACCTCGAGCGGTCCGAGCAAGAGCTCGGGCGTGCCAAGAAGCAACTCGAGGATAATGAAGGTAAGAAATACCTTGTTTAAATATATAAAAAAGGTTTAATTGCAAAAAATGACAGGATTATCGTGGCTATTGTAGGGGCCACGTCTGAGGTGGCGACCCTTAAGCAAGCGCTGCTCGATGCCAAGAAGAGGGCGGCCACGGAGTGCACCGAGCGGGAGAAGTATGAGGCCCAGGTTGGCAAGGTGCGGCAACAACTCCAGGTTCTCATGAAAAAACATGAGAGTTTGGAGCTTGACTCAAATACGCGAGCGTCCGAGCTCGCGGCGGCTATTGAAAATGCCAAGTCTGCCAAGGCCGAATCCCAGAAGACCCTCCAGGAGTTGGATAAGGTGAAGAAGATAGCGGCGGGTAAGGCATTCTTTATGCAAAGCAAACACATAAACGTGAGTTACTTTTTACTTACCCGAATCCGGAGCTCTCCAGGAGCGTTCGCAGGTCTTCCCTAGAGTGTGTCCGATACCGCCGCATTCTATCGAGCCGACGAGGGTAGCTCGACAGAGAAGGTGTTCTGGTCTTAGTACGTTGAGGCCGGACACCCCGTTCCCCTGAGCGACCAGCTGAAGCAATTGGTTGAGCTCCACAAGGCGGCTGAACAGGCCATGAAGGGCCTCATAGTTTGGCTGTGGCCTGGAGAGGCGCTGCCTGGGAGCTATTTCGGGCTGGTGCGGCAGCTGGTGGGGGCCTGTCCGAGGCTCGAAGTCATCAAGCACTCCGCCTGCATTGAAGGTGCTCGTAGGGCCCTTGCCCGTGCTAAGGTGCACTTGGGCAAGCTGGATGCTGAGAAGCTTGTGAAGGACGGGCCACCGCCGGGGAAAGAGCATTGCAAGCCCGAGAATTACTATAAGGATGTTCTGAAGGGTGCCTGCCTTGTGGAGGATGAATGTTCCAAGGATGTATTTTTTGAGTAGAACTTGCTCGTTTTGTCCTGTGCGCTGAAAACTTGTTCATATGCGCTAAGCAATGCTGTTGGAATTTAAAATAATACCTTCTATGCGGCTGTTTATCAATTCTGAGAGATGGCGAGTCGTCGGCTTCTGCCCCCATGCCGCTAGTGCTGGGGTGATCGGGGATAAACCTGAGCGCTCTTTTTCCCATGTTTGGGTCCTTCGAGGGAGGCGATCAGCCCAACAAACAAGGCAATCGGACTATAATGCGTGAACACTCTCACTTAGCCATAGAATTCTATAATTTTAAATTTCGGCGAAGCCCCTGGTATTCGCAAGACCGAGTTCGGGGCGCTATCCACGCCTTGGCCGGACAGAGCCGACTCCTCGCTCTAAGCGGCATAAGTCTTTAAGGACTCGAAAAAAACCTCTCGAACAGCGACCAGCTCTCGCTTCATCATGACAGTCAGTTTTAGCTTTCTCCACTGAGGTGCTCGACCCAGCTCAACTGGGGCACAATCGCAGTGGTTCTCCTAGTGCTACCTTACCCGATATAGCGGAACGTAAGGCACCAAAACATAGGATCCGGGCAAACCCAACTATTAACCCAAGACATGATTCGGGGCCGATGCATATAATGCTATGAGTTCGGGGTGCCGCACTTGTTAAAGTGTTCAGACTTCTCACACCATATTCAGGGGTACTAAGGCCCCTAGCGTATTTTGGCCGTACCAAAGTGCACGGGTGCAACATGTCGTTAAGGAACATATATTTACAGAAAAAGAGTAATGCAAAAATAGACAAAAGTTATGCATTGTTTATTAAAAAGGGCTGCGATCAAAGCAGAACGATACAAATAATGCGATAGGCAAAAGGTTGGACTATTTAACATGTCCGTTCCAGGGGTAGGCTGCAGAATGGTATGCGAAACAGGTATACTGCTTGTGATAGAGACCACCTGAGAGTTCCGTAATGCGGCATGGCTTGTCTGCTTCCCTGGTTCTTGCATCGTTTGTGCGGCAATTGAACTGCCGAACAGGCCTTCCGAAGAATGGAGTCCTGAAAGTAAGAGAGAATTAAAAAAAAGCGGCAGCCCCAGGTGCGGTTTAAGCCGTGTTTCGGGTGTGCCGTGATGGTGCCCCTCCCCCTGTACCCATGGTATTTCTAGAGTGTAGTTATGTACGCAAAGCACTGGTGTCGCCTTTTTGAGAGGGCTGGGGTTGGGGCCGCATTGCTACGCCTGCTCGGATAGTGCCAGGCGGTCTTGTTGTAGGTTACTCCGGGCGCGCTTGACGGTGTCCGGTCGTTGAATGGCCGGACTGGAGAACTGCCTGGAGAGGCTGCTTTGTACTTCCGCTGCAAGGGCCGCCATGTGCTCCTCCGTTCGAAGGGAGCGTTAGGTGTTTCCATTGACCGTAATTACTCCTCGAGGGCCTGGCATTTTGAGCTTAAGGTATGCGTAGTGCGGTACCGCATTGAACTTGGCGAATGCGGTTCGCCCGAGCAGTGCGTGATAGCCACTGCGGAATGGGACTATGTCGAAGATTAACTCCTCGCTTCGGAAATTATCCGCAGATCCGAAGACCACTTCAAGTGTGACTGAGCCTGTACAGTTGGCCTCTACACCTGGTATTACGCCTTTAAAGGTCATTTTGGTGGGCTTAATCCTCGAGGGATCTATGCCCATTTTCCGCACTGTATCCTGGTAAAGCAGGTTCAGGCTGCCGCCGCCGTCCATAAGGACTCTAGTGAGATGAAATCCGTCAATAATTGGGTCTAGAACCAATGCGGGGAATCCGCCATGACAGATGCTAGTGGGATGGTCCCTTCGATCAAAGGTGATCGGGCAGGAGGACCATGGGTTGAACTTTGGGGCGACTGGCTCTACCGCGTATACGTCCCTTAACGCGCGCTTCCGCTCCCTTTTGGGGACGTGGGTTGCGTATATCATGTTCACCGTCCGCACTTGTGGAGGAAAACCCTTCTGTCCACTGTTGTTCGGCGGCCGGGGCTCCTCATTGTCATCGCTATGCATCCCCTTGGCTTCATTGTCGGCATTTAACTTGCCTGCCTGCTTGAACACCCAACAATCCCTGTTGGTGTGATTGGCCAGCTTTTCGGGGGTGCCATGTATCTGGCACAAGCGGTCGAGTATTCGGTCCAAACTGGACGGGCCCCTAGGATTCCTTTTGAATGGCTTTTTCCGCTGACCGGATTTAGAGCCTCTGAATCCGGCATTAACTGCCGTATCCTCAGCATTGTCGCCGTTAATGCGGCGCTTCTGCTTGTTGCGACGCGACCTACCACTACTATCCTTGGTATCCGAATTACCAGGGTTCTTGGTCATATTGTTGCTACGAGCAAGCCAGCTGTCTTCTCCCGCGCAAAAGCGGGTCATGAGTGTCGTGAGTGCTGCCATAGACTTCGGCTTTTCCTATCCAAGGTGCCGGGCAAGCCACTCGTCACGGATATTGTGTTTGAAGGCTGCTAGGGCCTCAGCGTCCAGACAGTCGACTATTTGATTTTTCTTTGTTAGGAACCGTGTCCAGAATTGCCTGGCCGATTCCTCTGGCTACTGAATTACGTGACTTAGGTCATCGGCGTCTAGGGGTCGCACATAAGTGCCCGGGAAATTGTCGAGGAATGCGGCTTCCAGGTCCTCCCAACAACTGATTGATCTTGTTGGCAAGCTGTTAAGCCAATGCCGAGCTGGTCCTTTAAGCTTGAGTGGGAGGTATTTGATGGCGTGGAAATCATCGCCGCGGGCCATGTGGATATGAAGGAGATAATCCTCGATCCATACCGCAGGATCTGTTGTGCCATCATATGATTCGATGTTTACAGGTTTGAAACCCTCAGGGATTTGATGATCCATTATTTCGTCTGTGAAGCATAGTGGGTGTGCGGCGCCTCTGTACTGGGTTATATCACGACGTAGCTCCAATGAGCTTTGTCTACTGTGTTCGGCCTACCGAATATGTGGCCGGCATGACGGTTACCGTCTCGAGTCGTGGGGCGCCCACGCGATCCGTAGATTGATCTTGTTTGCCTTGCCTTGTCCTCCAACATATCTTGCAGGTCCGGTGCATTTTCCCGTGCCTTGGTACGGGGTGCGGCTTGAGTGGAGGGCCGAGAGGCCTCTCTGTCGCGGCCACGAGGTGGCCGATCGGCCGTATCGACTGCAGGTGACGTAGGTTTAAGTGCTTCCTCCTCTAATCGGGGTAGCAACCTGCGCTTTGGGTAGCTCTTGGAGGGGCGTTCGAGTTTATGCTCTTCGGCCGCAAGGACTTCAGTCCATCTGTCGACTAGCAAATCTTGATCAGCTCTAAGTTGTTGCTGTTTTTTCTTGAGGCTTCTTGCCGTGGCCATAAGCATGCGTTGAAAACGCTCTTGCTCGACGGGATCCTCTGGCATGATGAATTCATCATCGTCGAGGCTTGCCTCGTCTTCGGAGGGAGGCATATAATTATCGTCCTCGACCTCTCTGTCTGCCGCTCTCTCATGAGGGCTGGTTTCTCCATCCTCCTGTGCTGAATCTTGCTGGAGGGGGTTTTCTTTGGCACTTTCCGGAGTATTATTATCTCTCAATTAAAGCACCAATGTCGGTGTCAAAACCAGCGGATCTCGGGTAGGGGGTCCCGAACTGTGCGTCTAGGCCGGATGGTAACAGGAGGCAAGGGACACGAAGTTTTACCCAGGTTCGGGCCCTCTTGATGGAGGTAAAACCCTACGTCCTGCTTGATTAATATTGATGATATGGGTAGTACAAGAGTAGATCTACCACGAGATCGGAGAGGCTAAACCCTAGAAGCTAGCCTATGGTATCATTGTTGTTCTGTATGTTGTCCTACGGACTAAAACCCTCCGGTTTATATAGACACCAAAGAGGGTTAGGGTTACACAAAGTCGGTTACAATGGTAGGAGATCTATATATCCGTATCGCCAAGCTTGCCTTCCACGCCAAGGAAAGTCCCTTTCGGACACGGGACAAAGTCTTCAATCTTGTATCTTCATAGTCCAGGAGTCCGACTGAAGGTATAGTCCGGCCATCCGGACACCCCCTAATCCAGGACTCCCTCAGTAGCCCCTGAACCAGGCTTCAATAACGACGAGTCCGGCGTGCAGATTGTCTTCGTCATTGCAAGGCGGGTTCCTCCTCCAAGTACTTCATAGAAGATTTTGAACACAAAGATAGTGTCCGGCTCCGCAAAATAATTTTCTAGATATTGCCATAGAGAGAATAATATTTACACAAATCTAATCTGCTAACGTATTCCATAGTGTGACATCGCACCACGGCCAAGTCTTTATTCGAATCATTTTATTGTCCCACCTCTGCGTGTCACGCGAGGCGGTTTCCTTGGCACGTCTCGTCGAAGCAGAGATCATGTCCCCTTATTCTGGGATTCTCATCAATACGGGCGTGGGTAACCCAACCGTTCCATTGATTACGCTGCTTGGAGATATGCGAGTTTTACCAGGCTGGTGGTGACATGCAGTTGCGTCCACCCATATAAGGGGATAAGGATCCGCCTTTTCACCTACGCCTTCTTCCTCCTTTGCCTATCCATTTTCGCGCACTCGAGATCCAGCGCCCAAGTCCGCACTCCCCACCTCAACCTTTTCCAGCCATGTCCGGAGCTGGAGGCAAGTGGATGGTCTCCTCCGTCACGGAGGGACACATCAAAAAACTGAGGAAGGCCGGATAGTTGTCTAACGACATCGCGTACCGGCTTCCTGAAGAGGGGAAGCTCCTCCCCACCCCAAGGCCCCATGAGAGGGTAGTGTTCCTTCCCCACTTCCTCCGCGGACTGGGCTTTCCTATCCACCCATTCGTCCGGGGACTTATGTTCTACTACGGCCTGGATTTCCATGATCTGGCCCCGAACTTCATCCTCAACATCTCGGCGTTTATCGTCGTGTGCGAGGCTTTCCATTGCATCCGCCCCCATTTCGGCCTATGGCTCAAGACTTTCAATGTCAAGCCGAAGGTGGTGCGCGGCAACCAGGCAGAGTGCGGAGGTGCCATGGTGGGAAAGATGCCCAACATCTTATGGCTCGAGGGCTCCTTTGTGGAGACCCTGAAGGGGTGGCAATCGGGGTGGTTTTACATCACCGAGCCGCGCAACCCTGAGTGGGTCGCAGCCCCCCGAGTTCCGGTCCGGACCCCCAACGCGGCTCATTTCCTGGAAAGAGACGGGCCTGTCATGGGGCAGCAAGGAAGAGGTGACTGGACCGCAAACATGCATCCAAACCCTGGTGAACAAGAAGCTCAAGCTTGTCAACGTAGTCCAGGTTATGCTCATCCGCCGGA
Organism: Triticum aestivum; assembly: GCF_018294505.1. Classification (NCBI taxonomy): domain Eukaryota; kingdom Viridiplantae; phylum Streptophyta; class Magnoliopsida; order Poales; family Poaceae; genus Triticum; species Triticum aestivum. The sequence goes on along the minus strand of NC_057797.1, from coordinate 753,295,832 downwards.
TCCTCCCGTGTCAACAACGGGCCTTCAATCTGTGGGAGTTCAACCTGACGCAGCACAGAACTCTGAGCAGGCTCTTCGACACGACGTACGAAGATGCCTGGAAGGTGCTTTTCAAGGGCGCCAAGGCTCCTGCATCCGCTATCGAGGATCGCGGATTCAGCGCGCAGCGTCACGCTAGCGCGGTAAGTTGTTTGTACCTTTTACAGGGTATTAGTTTTTCATAGTTCAACTCTATGCGGGATCTAAACTCCCTTACCTTTGACAGAATTGGCAGACGAAGTTCGGACAGATCGACTGTCCGGCTCCTTTGCCCGAAGACCCAGCCGATGCCCGCTTGGCGAAGCTGCTGGTTCCGGCACCCTATGTGGTGCCGGAGAAAAAGGCCACCGGGACTCGAAAAAGTGCCCAGCGCCAGGAGGTGTCGGGTTCATCATCCGACGGCTCCAAGGCGCATTCCTCCCGTGAAGACGATGAGGAGGAAGAAGAGACCTCTCCCCCTCCAGCGGGAGGAGAGAAGAAAAGGAAGGCTGCCCTCACTGGGGAGGCCGAAGGGTCCAAGAAGGGGAAAACCCTTCCTCCGGACTACTCCACCGACGTCGACGATGGCAGAGAGGAGTGGCCACTCAGGGCCAAGCCCCTGGCAAAATCATAAGTATCCGGATACCAGAGTAATTCATAGTATTCCTTTATTGCACAGCTTTCCGTTATGTCAAATATGATTATGCAGCCCACCCAAAGACCGGCTCGACGCGTCGTCGAGCGGTTCACTAGACTCGTCGGATGTGAATTCGCTTCCGAGGGCTACCTCCCCCCGCCCTACGGATGACGCCGAAGTGTTGTCCCAATAGGTTCCAAGCCAGGAGGAGGTGGTGCTAGAGGCGCCGCAAGGCGACCTCCTGGACTCTAGGAGTAAAGGGGATAAAACCCCCCAGGGCTCCAAGTCCGGCTCTAGGCCGGACACCGCTCCGGAACCTTCAAAGGTTCCAGAGTCTGGCAGGCGACCTCCTTCCAAGAGGAGCAAGCCCACCGTGCCGGTGACCCCTGTCCAACCGGAGGCGCCGGACAATCTGTTGGAGGTGCTCAAAGGCGCCTCCATCGACGAGGACCACCACACCATTATGAGTGCGGTGCTCCAGAAGGTTCAGTCCGCCAAGAGTGGACTGACTGAAGCTTGTGGTAGCCTTTTAACAGGCTTTGAGGTAAGTAAAGAATGTGTAAATAATATTACTGCATACACAGTAGCCCCTGATGCTCTGTTTGGCGTTCGGGAAGAAAAGCCGAATAGAGGATCAAATAAAATTCGCAGGAGTCTAACAAAAAGGAGTCAATATGCATATGCAGGCTTCTCTGCTGGCGTCCGCCGCACTGACTGCAGAAGTGGACACGCTAAAGTAGAACCTCGAGCAGTCCGAGAAAGAGCTCGGGTGTGCCAAGAAGCAGCTCGAGGACAAGGAAGGTAAGAAATACCTTGTTTAAATATATATAAAAAGGTGCAATTGCAAAAAATGACAGGATTCTTGTGGCTATTGGAGGGGCCACGTCTGAGGTGGCGACCCTTAAGCAAGCGCTGCTCGAGGCTGAGAAGAGGGCGGCCACGGAGCTGTAACATCCCAAATTTTCAATTTGGAATGTTATACACTAGATCATCATGCATAGCATATTTTCTTGCATTTTGGTTGATCCTAGAAATTTCACGCAACTCAAGGACCCACGGAGAGAGTTGGAGATTTCGTTATTTTCATATTTGAGAGTTTTCTCAAATTTTGAAAAGTGGATCATTTGATTTATTTATTTCATCTTCAATTATTTTCCAATATCAAAAATATGAGAGAGGGAAATAATATGACTTTTCCCAAATCTAGGAAACATGAAGATCTAATGAATAAATCAAATTTTGGTTTTGCCGGAGTTTTGTTTTCTTTTTATTTGGATAGGGAAAATGCGCGTTTTCAAAAATTGCATTTTAGGCCTGGAGTAAAGTTCATTTTGTTCGACTCGTTGTCAGGAGTCGGGGAAAATTTACTTTAGGTTTTTCTGAGTTCGTTTAGTTAGTTTTCTTTTTGTTTTTCTGCGCGGAACCATTAAAAAAAATCTTCGCAGCGCCTTGGGCCAAGGCCCAGCCAGCAGGCCGGCCGGCCAGGCCCCAGCCCCAGCCGCGCGCGCGCCAGGCGCCGGGCGAGGCAGCCGCTGCCTCTCGCTCTAGGCCGAGTCCCAGCGGGACTCTAGACCGGGTTAGCCCCCCCTTTCCTTGTTTTGTTTTCCCTCTTTTGCTTGCCCCCTACCCCAAGTAATACCCCACCTATATAAATACACCCCAAACCCCCCCTCTCCTCACATCAAAACCCCAAGCCCCTCTCCTCCTAAGCCGCAGCAAGCAGCAGCGCGCAGCCCCAAGCCGCCGCCTTAGCCGCGTCGCCGCCGCCATAGCCGCGCCGCCCCGCGCCTAAGCCGCCGCCGCCGCCCTTAGCCGCCACCGCCCGGAGCCCGCCTCCCGAGGTAGCCGCGCCTCTCTTTTTCTTCCCCGGTCCGGTTTTTCCTAAAAGAACCGTTCCGTTTTCTCTCTGATTCTTTTCTTTTTCTTCCGGTTTTTTTTCGATTTCTTTTCTGAAAACCCTAGATCGGTTTTCGTTCTTCTTTCGAACCGTTCGTCTTAACGAACGTGATCACCGATTCTTTCCCGGTTAGCGACGTCTGTTCGTTTAACCGCTCTTCGTTTTCTTTCTCGTCGGTTTTATTCCGCGTTCTTTCCGATCGCGATCTCAGATCCGATCTTTGTTCTAGTCTTTCTTCTCGCTCGTTTATCGGAATCAGGTGATTCAAGCGCCTGGAGTTTCGTCTCGAAACTGCCGTTCCGTCTAATCAACTTGAACAAGCTTTTGCTATATTAAAAATTTGACCTAGTTTCAACTTGCTAGAACCGAGTTGTTTTCTTCCGCCGTTTTGTTTTCCGTTTCTTTGTTCGGTTTGTTCTTTCTTTGCAACCGGAGTTCTTAAGTTGAACTTTCTGGTTCATTCTCTTGTTCGAGTTTTACCTGTGCATTAGATGAGTGCTTATTGTGTGCTTGTTGTTTGTCTGCGATAGATCATCTGGATTGCGCCGCTTGTTACTTCGAAACCCTAGGTCTCGCAGATCATCAGCAAGGCAAGTAACACTTTGATCATACCTTTTTCTACAACCCAGTTTTATTGCGTTAGATCAATCCTCACACATTGCATGATTAGGATCTAATTAAATTGTGGGATGGGAAGTAGATGAGGTAGTACCTATTACCTGTATTATTATGAAACCTTTGGGAGTTACTTCTACGCTTGCTATTTATGCCATGCTATGCTAGTAGACGTGGATTGGGTGAGTGATATCCATGACAGATGTGAGATTGATAATTTAATGGTTTACCTAAGGTGGCAACTTAAACACACATCTGGGTGGATTGAGGCACCTGATGTCTATCAGGACTTGCCTGTTTTTATTTCGGACCGCCACCCAGGCTCAAAGGGATCATAAGATCATTCATGCTAGTAACTTCCATGTGCAGCCACAAGCCATTATGGGCTCTGGCATAGTTGACTAAGTCGTGCGAACTCTTACGGGTAGACTAGCAGATGTAGGGGAAAGTAGGTGTACTGGTCTACCCACATGTAAGGTGCTAGCGCTTCTGAAAGACTGTGTCTCGGTCATCCGTCTTCTCAAACACCCTGCAGTGTGAGAAACCAAATGGAGGCGATCGAGTCTTGTGGGAAAAGTGCGCAAACCTCTGCAGAGTGTAACAAACTAATCATGATTAGCCGTGTCCCCGGTTATGGACAACTTGAGTATCTAGTACTTGAATATCATGTGAATCTCAACATGTTACTTCTAATTAATGTTGTTGGGTTTTAATTGTTCACTTAATTGGGATCGGAATGCTGTCAACCATTCTCGATGTTTAACAACCACCATGATAGTTAAATAAATTTATTCCTTTGTAGTAGGGAAAAACTGGCTTTACGCAAAACTGTAACCATAGAGCTTTCCACCAGCCATATATGCATATAGTATAGCTGTTTCATTCCATTACTCTCTATGTGTTACATTGCCAGCATATTCCATGTGCTGACCCGTTTTCGGGCTGCAACTTCTCATGTTGCAGACTTTTCAGACGACGAGTAAGGTGCTTTTAGGTCGTGGTTCTATACTCAGTGATGACGTTGGAGTTGATGGACCCATTTATCTTCCGAGTCTTCCGCTGTTACCATTATTAGATGACCTTAAGCCATATTTATTGTAATAAGTTCTCTTTTGAGACAACGATGTAATAAGTGTGTGATTGCCACTCTGCTATAAATCCTTCGATGTACTGTGTGGTGTCAGCATTACTGATCCAGGGATGACACCTGAGCACAGAGCACTTGATCCATTCGGGTCGGGTCGCTACAGAGATGGTATCAGAGCACACGCTGACTGTAGGACACGACCACTAAGTTAAATCCATAGATCACCATTCTCTTCTCATTTTCTAACTCCTCATCTTTTCTACTCTTTTAGGATGACGAACGCGAAGATTAAGTACGCTCAACCGGATGAAGGCACACCATTTGGATTTCACCTGAAGGAAGTCACTAAGTACCTGAACATTGGATTACCAAGCTTCACGGGAACCTTCAACACCACTCAGCCTGAAGAGGAGCGCTGGAAGATTCAAGCTCACGTTCCGGGAAGGACATTTGCGCCAATCACGAAGCCTATAGATAGTGTTTTCAATGCACCAACCTGGAGTCTGGAAAGAGCATGGCAGCTCATATCACCATAGGACGCATTGGAGAAGTTTATCAAGAAGACCTCAAGGACACTATCTACCAGATTTGTGGACGCCGATATGAACAATGGGAGTTAGTCAGCACCAAGAAGGATAGATCCATTGCATCTTTCATCCAGGAGTTAAACCAGCACATTCGACGCCACGAGAACCAGATGTGCAATGATATGATAGAGTTGAAGAATGCGAAGGCAAGGATCATCGAGCTAGAAGGAGATCTGAAGTCTACACGCAAGGACTACATGGACAAGATCGTAGCTCTAGCAAGACACAATGGCGATCTTAAGCAGGAGATTGAAGAACTCAAGAGGAAATTATCATCCAAGGAGGAAGACGAGTACGTCGCATGTCCGGACAACTACATCATCATCGACGACACCGACTCAGATCCAAGTGAACCCGACTTTGAAGACGAAGCTGGAGCAGATATCATGGAGTCGTCCACCGGTTCAAATTTCTAGATGACCACCAGATAGTAGTAGTATCCCCCTTGTAAACATTATAGTCGAGCACTTTTGCGATAGTTAGATCGTTTGTAAGCCCTTGTTTGATTGAATGAAGTGATTTTGTGTGCATTTGCTCATGAGCATTGGGGTAGTGTTTTCCCTTTAGACCTCACTCTATTCTTAATTCTCGTCTTTTCTAAACCCTCAGATGCCTTCGAGACGTGACAATGGATTCCCACCGGAGCTCACTCAGTTGATCCAGCAGCAGAATCAATTGATGCAGATGTTAGTCCAGAACCAGCAGAACAACGACAACAACCCACCACCACCACCACCTGTTGACCACTTAGCCCGTTTTCTTAGGCTGAATCCACCGGTGTTTTCCAGTAGCACCGAGCCAATAGTAGCAGACGATTGGCTCCGCAAGATAGGAAGGGAGTTGACCACTGCAGGATGCACAGATGGTGAGAAAGTGAAGTTTGCCGCTCACCAGCTTGACGGACCCGCGGTAGCATGGTGGGAGAATTTCACAGTCACTTACCCAGTTGACACTGTCACATGGGATCAGTTTCAGCAAGCTTTCCGCACTGCCCATGTTTCAGCACGAGCTATGGCCATGAAGAAGCGTGAGTTTCGCAACTTACGCCAAGGAGGAAGGACAGTTGGCCAGTACGTTGACGATTTCAGCAAGTTAGCACGTTATGCCCCAGATGACGTTGCTGCGGATGCAGCTAAGCAGGAGAAGTTTCTGGAAGGACTGAATGATGAACTAAGCATGAAATTGATGGTAGCAAGTTTCAACAACTACCATGAGTTGGTAGATCATGCCATCATGATTGAAGGGAAGCAACATCAGATTGAGAACCACAAGAGGAAATATGGACAGGGGAAGTATAACTCTGCAGCCCAGCAGAAGCCCCGATTTGCCCCTAAACCGGGATTTCAGTTTCAGCACACCCATGGAGGAGGTAGCTCGCACAACCATAATGGCCACAAGAATGGTAATGGGAATGGAGGAAGCAACGGCCAGAACCGGACCACCCCCTCGACCCCAACCAAGAGAGACCTGAGTCAAGTCACCTGTTTCAAGTGTTCCAAGACCGGACATTATGCCAATGAATGTCCTGAAGGCCAGAATGGAAATGGCAATGGAAGCTCTGGGAAAAAGCCGAACCCTTTCAATAGGGGACAGGTGAACCACGTTAATGTGGAGGAGGTTGAAGATCAGCCTGATGCAGTAATCGGTAAGTTTTTGGTTAAGTCATTTACCGCACTCGTTCTTTTCGATACTGGTGCATCACATTCATACATATCAAGGGGATTTGTGGAAAAGTATAGCCTACCCACTAAGGTTCTTAAAACACCTATGCTAGTAAGCTCGCCAGGAGCAGAGTACATGGCCAGACAAGGATGTTTTCAAGTGCCATTAAGTATAGGAAGGCATGTTTTCCCAACGGATTTAATTATTCTGGAGTCCCAAGGTCTGGATGTGATTCTTGGTATGGATTGGCTGTCGATGTATAGAGGAAACATCGATTGCGCCAGTAAGACAATTTTGCTTACCACACCAGAAGGAAGAAGGATCAAGTATGTATCCTGGCGTGTGCCAAACAGGACACAAGTAAACTGCCTAACAGGAGTTATGTAAGAAGAAGTACCAGTGGTAAAGGATTTTCCTGATGTATTTCCTGAGGAATTACCAGGCATGCCACCAGAAAGAGACATTGAGTTTTTGATTAAGTTATTGCCAAGTACAGGCCCAATATCGAAGCGACCGTACCGGATGCCAGAAAAGAATTTGGTGGAAATTAAGAATCAGATTAAGGAGTTATTGGAAAAAGGTTACATTCGCCCAAGTTCTTTGCCTTGGGGATCACCCGTACTTCTAGTGGAAAAGAAGGATGGATCATTAAGGATGGTTGTAGATTATCGGGGATTGAATGAAGTAACGATCAAAAACAAGTACCCACTGCCAATAATCAACGATCTGTTTGATCGGTTGCAAGGAGCTAAAGTGTTTTCCAAGATCGGTTTGCGATCAGGATACCACCAATTGAAGATTCGAGAACAGGATATACCTAAGACAACATTCACCACAAGATATGGACTATATGAGTATACCGTTATGTCATTTGGACTGACTAACTCACCTGCCTATTTTATGAACCTGATGAACAAAGTGTTTATGGAGTTTTTGGATAAGTTCGTCGTAGTGTTCATTGATGACATCCTGGTTTATTCAAAGAATGAAGAGGAGCATAAGGAACATTTGCGTTTGGTTTTGGAGAAACTAAGGGAACATCAGTTATACGCCAAATTCAGCAAATGTGAGTTTTGGTTGAAGGAAGTTGGATTCCTCGGACACGTTATATCCGGAGAAGGTATAGCAGTTGACCCCACTAAGGTTGAGACCGTAACCGAATGGGAATCACCAACGACAATTGGAGAGATCCGGAGTTTTCTTGGACTCACAGGATACTACCGGAGATTTATTGAGAATTTCTCAAAGATTGCAAAGCCTATGACTGAATTGTTGAAGAAGGATACTAAGTTCAAATGGACTGAGGAGTGTGAGGCTAGTTTCCAGGAGTTGAAGAAACGCTTGGTTACCTCACCAGTATTGATTTTGCCAGATCAGACCAAGGATTATGAGGTGTATTGCGACGCTTCACGTCGAGGACTTGGAGCAGTGCTCATGCAGGAAGGGAGAGTTGTTTCGTATGCTTCACGGCAACTGAAGCCTCATGAGTTGAATGATGCCACGCATGATTTGGAGTTACCAGCTGTAGTGCATGCATTGAAAACGTGGAGACATTTCCTCGTTGGAAATCATTGTGAGGTGTACACGGATCACAAGAGTTTGAAGTACATTTTCACGCAGAAGGAGTTGAACCTCAGACAAAGGAGATGGTTGGAGCTCATCAAGGGTTATGACATGAGATTGCATTACCATCCCGGAAAAGCTAATGTAGTAGCTGACGCATTGAGCCATAAGAGCCATGTCAATACTCTAATGACGGGGAAAATACCCAAGGAGTTAGCAGAAAACCTTCATGAGCCATGTTTGGAAATAGTTCCGAGAGGCTATGTAGCAGCATTGGAGATTCAGTCAACATTGATGGATAAAATCAGAGAGGCTCAGAAATCTGACAAGGAGATTGCTGCTATAAAGGAGAAAATGAGTAAAGGAAAAGCAAAGGGATTTCATGAGGATGAGCACGATACCCTATGGTTTGAGGACCGCGTTTATGTGCCAAATGACCCGGAGATCAGGAAGTTGATTTTTCAAGAGGCACATGATTCACCGTATTCGATTCATCCAGGGAATACCAAGATGTATTTGGATTTGAAGGAAACATTCTGGTGGACCGGAATGAAGAAGGATATTGCAGCATATGTAGCAGTTTGTGACGTATGTCAGAGAGTAAAGGCAGAGCATCAGAAGCCAACAGGATTGTTACAACCATTGCCGATACCCGAATGGAAGTGGGATAAGATAGGCATGGATTTTATCACAGGACTACCCAGGACGAAAGCAGGCTATGACTCGATATGGGTAGTAGTTGATCGTTTGATGAAGGTAGCACATTTTATTCCAGTTAAGACCACCTACACCAGTGCTAAGTTGGCGAAGATATACATGACTAGGATCATTTGTTTGCATGGAGTTCCAAGGAGTATCGTATCAGATAGAGGAACCCAATTTACCTCAAAGTTTTGGAATCAGTTGCATGAAACTTTAGGAACCAGACTAGAGTTCAGCACAACTTTTCATCCGCAGACAGATGGACAGACCGAGAGAGTCAATCAGATTTTGGAAGATATGCTGAGAGCTTGTGCACTAGATTATGGATCTAGCTGGGACGATAACTTGCCGTATGCGGAGTTTTCTTATAACAACAGTTACCAAACCAGTTTGAAGATGGCACCTTTCGAAGCTTTATACGGAAGGAGGTGCAGGACACCATTGTCATGGGACGAAGTTGGAGACCGTCAATTCTTTGGACCAGATTTGATTAAGGAGTCTGAACGGAAAGTTAAGTTGATTCGCGATAGGCTCAAGGTAGCCCAGTCCAGGCAGAAGAGCTACACAGATTCAAAACACAAGGAGACAGTTTACGAAACTGGAGACAGAGTTTATCTTCGAGTATCCCCACTTTGAGGAGTTAAGCACTTTGGAGTTAAGGGAAAATTAGCACCATGTTTCGTTGGACCGTATAAGATCTTGCAACATATGGGAGAAGTCGCTTATAAGTTGGAATTACCAGAGGGACTGTCAGGAGTTCATGATGTATTCCATGTCTCTCAGCTAAAGAAGTGTCACGCCGAGATGGCAGAGGTACCGCTAAGAGATACAGTGCCACTTGAAGCAATTCAGTTGAAGGACGACTTAACATATGAGGAGAAGCCAGTCAAGATTCTCGAGTTTGCCAGCAGAGTTACTCGCAGCAAAGTTATCAGGTTTTGCAAAGTTCAGTAGAACCACCACTCAGAGGATGAAGCCACCTGGGAGAGAGAAGAAGATTTGCTCAAGGACCACCCTCACCTATTTTCTAGCCAACCCGAATCTCGAGGGTGAGATTCATCTTAAGGGGGTTAGGTTTGTAACATCCCAAATTTTCAATTTGGAATGTTATACACTTGATCATCATGCATAGCATATTTTCTTGCATTTTGGTTGATCCTAGAAATTTCACGCAACTCAAGGACCCACGGAGAGAGTTGGAGATTTAGTTATTTTCATATTTGAGAGTTTTCTCAAATTTTGAAAAGTGGATCATTTGATTTATTTATTTCATCTTCAATTACTTTCCAATATCAAAAATATGAGAGAGGGAAATAATATGACTTTTCCAAAATCTAGGAAAAATGAAGATCTAATGAATAAATCAAATTTTGGTTTTGCCGGAGTTTTGTTTGCTTTTTATTTGGATAGGGAAAAATCCGCGTTTTCAAAAATTGCATTTTAGGCCCAGAGTAAAGTTCATTTTGTTCGACTCGTTGTCAGGAGTCGGGGAAAATTTACTTTAGGTTTTTTGGAGTTCGTTTAGTTAGTTTTCTTTTTGTTTTTCTGCGCGGAACCGTTAAAAAAATCTTTGCAGCGCCTTGGGCCAAGGCCCAGCCAGCAGGCCGGCCGGCCAGGCCCCAGCCCCAGCCGCGCGCGCGCCAGGCGCCAGGCGAGGCAGCCGCCGCCTCTCGCTCTAGGCCGAGTCCCAGCGGGACTCTAGGCCGGGTTAGCCCCCCTTTCCTTGTTTTGTTTTCCCTCTTTTGCTTGCCCCCTACCCCAAATAATCCCCCACCTATATAAATACACCCCAAACCCCCCCTCTCCTCACATCAAAACCCCAAGCCCCTCTCCTCCTAAGCCGCAGCAAGCAGCAGCGCGCAGCCCCAAGCCGCCGCCATAGCCGCGCCGCCCCGCGCCTAAGCCGCCGCCGTCGCCCTTAGCCGCCACCACCCGGAGCCCGCCTCCCGAGGTAGCCGCGCCTCTCTTTTTCTTCCCCGGTCTGGTTTTTCCTAAAAGAACCGTTCCGTTTTCTCTCTGATTCTTTTCTTTTTCTTCCGGTTTTTTTCGGTTTCTTTTCTGAAAACCCTAGATCGGTTTTCGTTCTTCTTTCGAACCGTTCGTCTTAACGAACGTGATCACCGATTCTTTCCCGGTTAGCGACGTCTGTTCGTTTAACCGCTCTTCGTTTTCTTTCTCGTCGGTTTTATTCCGCGTTCTTTCCGATCGCGATCTCAGATCCGATCTTTGTTCTAGTCTTTCTTCTCGCTCGTTTATCGGAATCAGGTGATTCAAGCGCCTGGAGTTTCGTCTCGAAACTGCCGTTCCGTCTAATCAACTTGAACAAGCTTTTGCGACAGTAAAAATTTGACCTAGTTTCAACTTGCTAGAACCGAGTTGTTTTCTTCCGCCGTTTTGTTTTCCGTTTCTTTGTTCGGTTCGTTCTTTCTTTGCAACCGGAGTTCTTAAGTTGAACTTTCTAGTTCGTTCTCTTGTTCGAGTTTTACCTGTGCATTAGATGAGTGCTTATTGTGTGCTTGTTGTTTGTCTGTGTTAGATCACCCAGATTGCGCCGCTTGTTACTTCGAAACCCTAGGTCTCGCGGATCATCAGCAAGGCAAGTAACACTTTGATCATACCTTTTCTACAACCCAGTTTTATTGCATTAGATCAATCCTCACACATTGCATGATTAGGATCTAATTAAATTGTGGGATGGGAAGTAGATGAGGTAGTACCTATTACCTGTATTATTATGAAACCTTTGGGAGTTACTTCTACGCTTGCTATTTATGCCATGCTATGATAGTAGACGTGGATTGGGTGAGTGATATCCATGACAGATGTGAGATTGATAATTTAATGGTTTACCTAAGGTGGCAACTTAAACACACATCTGGGTGGATTGAGGCACCTGATGTCTATCAGGACTTGCCTGTTTTTATTTCGGACCGCCACCCAGGCTCAAAGGGATCATAAGATCATTCATGCTAGTAACTTCTGTGTACAGCCACAAGCCATTATGGGCTCTGGCATAGTTGACTAAGTCGTGCGAACTATTACGGGTAGACTAGCAGATGTAGGGGAAAGTAGGTGTACCGGTCTACCCACATGTAAGGTGCTAGCGCTTCTGAAAGACTGTGTCTCGGTCATCCGTCTTCTCAAACAACCTGCAGTGCGAGAAACCAAATGGAGGCGATTGAGTCTTGTGGGAAAAGTGCGCAAACCTCTGCAGAGTGTAACAAACTAATCATGATTAGCCGTGTCCCCGGTTATGGACAACTTGAGTATCTAGTACTTGAATATCATGTGAATCTCAACATGTTACTTCTAATTAATGTTGTTGGGTTTTAATTGTTCACTTAATTGGGATCGGAATGCTGTCAACCATTCTCGATGTTTAACAACCACCATGATAGTTAAATAAATTTATTCCTTTGCAGTAGGGAAAAACTGGCTTTACGCAAAACTGTAACCATAGAGCTTTCCACCAGCCATATATCCATATAGTATAGCTGTTTCATTCCATTACTCTCTATGTGTTACATTGCCAGCATATTCCATGTGCTGACCCGTTTTCGGGCTGCAACTTCTCATGTTGCAGACTTTTCGGACGACGAGTAAGGTGCTTTTAGGTCGTGGTTCTATACTCAGTGATGCCGTTGGAGTTGATGGACCCATTTATCTTCCGAGTCTTCCGCTGTTACCATTATTAGATGGCCTTAAGCCATATTTATTGTAATAAGTTCTCTTTTGAGACAACGATGTAATAAGTGTGTGATTGCCACTCTGCTATAAATCATTTGATGTACTGTGTGGTGTCAGCATTACTGATCCAGGGATGACACCTGAGCACAGAGCACTTGATCCATTCGGGTCGGGTCGCTACAGGAGCGCACCGAGCGGGAGAAGTATGAGGCCCAGGTTGGCAAGGTGCGGCAAGAGCTCCAGGCTCTCATGAAAAAACATGAGAGTTTAGAGCTTGACTCAAAGACGCGAGCGTCCGAGCTCGCGGTGGCTATTAAAAATGCCAAGTCTGCCAAGGCCGAATCCCAGAAGACCCTCAAGGAGTTGGATGCGGTGAAAAAGATAGCGGCGGGTAAGGCATTCTTTATGCAAAGCAAACACATAAATGTGAGTTACTTGTTACTTACCCGAATCCGGAGCTCTCCAGGAGCGTTCGCGGATCTTTCCCGTAGCGTGTCCGATGAGTGTGTCCGATACCGCCGCATTCTATCGAGCCGAGGAGGGCAGCTCAACAGAGAAGGTGTTCTGGTCTCAGTATGCTTAGGCCGGACACCCCGTGCCCCTGAGCGACCAGCTGAAGCAACTGGTCGAGCTCCACAAGGCGGCCGAACAGGCCATGAAGGGCCTCATAGTTCGACTGTGGCCTGGAGAGGCTCTGCCTGGGAGCTATTTCGGGCTGGTGCAGCGGCTGGTGGGGGCCTGTCCAAGGCTCGAAGTTATCAAGCGCTCCGTCTGCATTGAAGGCGCCCGTAGGGCCCTTGCCCATGCTAAGGTGCACTGGGGCAAGCTGGATGCTGAGAAGCTTGTGAAGGCCGGGCCACCGCCGGGGAAAGAGCATCGCAAGCCCGAGAATTATTATAAGGATGTTCTGAAGGGTGCCTGCCTTATGGAGGATGAATGTTCCAGGGATGTAATTTTTGAGTAAAACTCACTCGTTTTGTCCTGTGCACTAAAAACTTGTTCATATGCGCTAACCAATGTTGTTGGAATTTAAAATATTACCTTCTGTGCGGCTGTTTATCAATTCTGAGAGATGGCGAGTCGTCGGCTTCTGCCACCGTGCCGCTAGTGCTGGGGTGTTCGGGGATAAACCTGAGCGCTCTTTTTCCCATGTTTGGGTCCTTCGAGGGAGGCACTCAGCACAACGAACAAGGCAATCAGACTATAATGTGTGAACACTCTCACTTAGCCATAGAATTCTATAATTTTAAATTTCGGCGAAGCCCCTGGTATTCGGAAGACCGAGTTCGTGGCGCTATTCACGCCTTTGGCCGGACAGAGCCGACTCCTCGCTCTAAGCGGCATAAGTCTTTAGGGACTCGAAAAACCTCTCGAACAGTGACCAGCTCTCACTTCATCATGACAGTCAGTTTTAGCTTTCTCTACTAAGGTGCTCGACCCAGCTCAACTGGGGCACAATCACAGTAGTTCTCCTAGTGCTACCTTAGCCGACATAGCGGAACATAAGGCACCAAAACATAGGAGCCGGGCAAACCCAACTATTGACCCAAGACATGATTCGGATCCGATGCATATAATGCTATAAGTTCGGGGTACCGAACTTGTTAAAGTGTTCGGACTTCTCACACCATATTGAGGGGTACTAAAGCCCCTGGCGTATTTTGGCCGTAGCAAAGTGTACGGGTGCAACATGTTGTTAAGGAACATATATTTGTAAAAAAAAGAGTAATGCAAAAATAGACAAAAGCTATGCATTGTTTATTAAAAAGGGCTGCGATCAAAGCAGAATGATACAAATAATGTGATAAGCAAAAGGTTGGACTATTTAACATGTCCGTTCCAGGGGCAGGCTGCGGAATGGTATGCGAAACAGGTATACTGCTCATGATAGAGACCACCTGGGAGTTCCGTAATGCGGCATGTCTTGTCTGCTTCCCTGGTTCTTGCATCGTTTGTGCGGCAATTGAACTGCCGAACAGGCCTTCCGAAGAATGGAGTCCTGAAAGTAAGAGAAAATTAAAAAATTGGCAGCCCCTGGTGCGGTTTAAGCCGTGTTTCGGGTGTGCCGTGATGGTGCCCCTCCCCCTGTACCCATGGTATTTCTAGAGCGTAGTTATGTACGCGAAGCACTAGCGTCGCATTTTTGCGAGGGCTGGGGTTGGGGCCGCATTGCTATGCCTGCTCGGAACGTGCCAGACGGTCTTGTTGTAGGTTACTCCGAGCGCGCTTGACGGTGTCTAGACGTTTAATGGCCAGACTGGAGAACTGCCTGCAGAGGCTGCTTTGTACTTCCGCTGCAGGGGCCACCGTGTGCTCCTCCATTCGAAGGGAGCGTTCGGTGTTTCCATTGACCGTAATTACTCCTCGAGGGCCTGGCATCTTGAGCTTAAGGTATGCGTAGTGAGGTACCGCGTTGAACTTGGCGAATGCGGTTCGCCTGTGCAGTGCGTGATAGCCACTGCGAAATGGGACTATGTCGAAGATTAACTCCTCGCTTCGGAAATTATCCGGAGATCCGAAGACCACTTCAAGTGTGACTGAGCCTGTACAGTTGGCCTCTACACCTGGTATTACGCCTTTAAAGGTCATTTTGGTGGGCTTAATCCTCGAGGGATCTATGCCTATTTTCCTCACTGTATCCTGGTAAAGCAGGTTCGGGTTGCTGCCGTCGTCCATAAGGACTCTTGTGAGATGAAATCCGTCAATAATTGGGTCCAGAACCAATGCGGCGAATCCGCCATGACAGGTGCTAGTGGGATGGTCCCTTCGATCAAAGGTGATCGGGCAGGAGGACCATGGGTTGAACTTTGGGGCGACTGGCTCTACCACGTATACGTCCCTTTAACGCGCGCTTCTGCTCCCTCTTGGGGATGTGGGTTGCGTATATCATGTTCACCGTCCACACTTGTGGGGGAAAACCCTTCTGTCCACTGTTGCTCGGCGGCCGGGGCTCTTCGTCGTCATCGCTATGCAGCCCCTTGTCGGTATTTTCGGCATTTAACTTGCCTGCCTGCTTGAACACCCAACAATCCCTGTTGGTGTGATTGGCCGGCTTTTCGGGGGTGCCATGTATCTGGCACAAGCGGTCGAGTATTCGGTCCAAACTGGACGGGCCCCTAGGATTTCTTTTGAGTGGCTTATTCCGCTGACCGGATTTATAGCCTTTGAATCCAGCATTAACTGCTGTATCCTCAGCATTGTCGCCGTTAATGCGGCGCTTCTGCTTGTTGCGATGCGACCTGCCACTGCTGTCCCTGGTATCCGAATTACCAGGGTTCTTGGTCATATTGTTGCTATGAGGAAGCCAGCTGTCTTCTCCCGTGCAAAAGCGGGTCATGAGTGTTGTGAGTGCTGCCATAGATTTTGGCTTTTCCTGTCCAAGGTGCCGGGCAAGCCACTCGTCACGGATATTGTGCTTGAAGGCTGCTAGGGCCTCTGCGTCTGGACAGTCGACTATTTGATTTTTCTTTGTCAGGAACCGTGTCCAGAATTGCCTGGCCGATTCCTCTGGCTGCTGAATTATGTGGCTTAGGTCATCGGCGTCTAGTGGTCGCACATAAGTGCCCTGGAAATTGTCGAGGAATGCGGCTTCCAGGTCCTCCCAACAACTGATTGATCCTGCTGGCAAGCTGTTAAGCCAGTGCCGAGCTGGTCCTTTAAGCTTGAGTGGGAGGTATTTGATGGCGTGGAGATCATCGTCGCGGGCCATGTGGAAATGAAGGAGATAATCCTCGACCCATACTGCAGGATCTGTTGTGCCATCATATGATTCGATGTTTACGGGTTTGAAACCCTCGGGGATTTGATGATCCATTACTTCGTCTGTGAAGCATAGTGGGTGTGCGACGCCTCTGTACTGGGCTATATCACGACGTAGATCCAATGAGCTTTGTCTACTGTGTTCGGCCCTACCGGATTTGTGTCCGGCGTGATGGTTACCGTCTTGAGTCGTGGGGCGCCCACGCAATCTGTAGATCGATCTTGTTTGCCTTGCCTTGTCCTCCAACATATCTCGCAGGTCAGGCGCATTTTCCCATGCCTTGGTATGGGGTGCGGCTTGGGTGGAGGGCCAAGAGGCCTCTCTGTCGCGGCCATGAGGTGGTCGATCGGCCGTATCAAGTGCTGGTGATGTAGGTTTAAGTGCTTCCTCCTCTAATCGGGGTAGCAACCTGCGCTTTGGTTAGCTCTTGGAGGGGCGTTCGAGTTTATGCTCTTCGGCCGCAAGGGCTTCAGTCCATCTGTCGACTAGCAAATCTTGATCAGCTCTAAGCTGTTGCTGTTTTTTCTTGAGGCTTCTTGCTGTGGCCATAAGCCTGCATTGAAAACGCTCTTGCTCGACGGGATCCTCTGGCACGACGAATTCGTCGTCGTCGAGGCTTGCCTCGTCTTCGGAGGGAGGCATATAATTATCGTCCTCAACCTCTCTGTTTGCCGCTCTCTCATGAGGGCTGGCTTCTCCATCCTCCTGTGCTGAATCTTGCTGGAGGGGGTTTTCTTCGGCACTATCCGGAGTATTATTATCTCCCATGCTGGAATCACCGTATTTGCTTTGGCGGGATTTTGAGTGGCGCCGCTGACGCCGGTGCTTAGGCTGTTTCTTGGAGGGGTCATCCTCCGCTGTTCCATCCCCATCTCCTTCTTTTGGGGTGTCCACCATGTATATGTCATATGACGAGGTGGCTTTCCAGGGCCCAATAGGCGCTGGTTCTTCATCGTCTCCTGCATCGGCATCCATACTGTCGATGTCTTCGGAGTCGAAGTCGAGCATGTCGGTTAAATCATCGACAGTGGCTACAAAGTGGGTGGTGGGTGGGCTTTGAATTTCTTCATCGTCCGTATCCCAACCTTGCTGACCGTAGTCCAGCCAGAGCTCTCCTGATAAAGAGAGAGACTTTAGTGTCTTCAAAATATCGCCGAAAGGCGAGTGCTGAAAGATGTCCGCGGTAGTAAACTCCATGATCGGCGCCCAATCGGATTCGATCGGCAGGGGCGCGGAGGGTTCGGAGTCTGGAGAGGAGTCCGGCTCCTTGGAGTCACTAGTCTTGCGGAGTGCGGGGCTGGTGTTCGGCTCGATTGCCGTTGGGATCGCAGCCCCCGAGGCAGCGTCCAACCACCCATCCTCGATCGGCGCAGTTGGCTCCGAATTAAGGGTCGAAGCCGATGCGGGTGCGGCCTCCAGGGCACGGTTCGGCGGCAGAGCTAGCTCATGCTCGTCGTGACAGTGCGGCACGCTAGGCGGTGGCTCAAATCCGTCGAAGATCAAGTCCCCGCGGATGTCAGCTGTGTAGTTTAAACTTCCAAATCTGACCTGACGGCCAGGGGCATAGCTTTCGATCTGCTCCAGATGGCCAAGTGAATTGGCCCGCAGTGCGAAGCCGCCAAAGACGAAGATCTGTCCGGGGAGGAAGGTCTCACCCTAGACTGCATCGCTATTAATGATCGTAGGAGCCATCAAGCCTGACGGCAACGACACAGAGGAACTCTCAATGAAAGCACCAATGTCGGTGTCAAAACCGGCGGATCTCGGGTAGGGGGTCCCGAACTGTGCGTCTGGGCCGGATGGTAACAGGAGGCAAGGGACACGAAGTTTTACCCAGGTTCAGGCCCTCTCGATGGAGGTAAAACCCTACGTCATGCTTGATTAATATTGATGATATGGGTAGTACAAGAGTAGATCTACCATGAGATCGGAGAGGCTAAACCCTAGAAGCTAGCCTATGGTATGATTGTTGTTCTGTATGTTGTCCTACGGACTTAAACCCACTGGTTTATATAGACACCGGAGAGGGTTAGGGTTACACAAAGTCGGTTACAATGGTAGGAGATCTATATATCCGTATCACCAAGCTTGCCTTCCACGCCAAGGAAAGTCCATTCCGGGCACATGACGAAGTCTTCAATCTTGTATCTTCATAGTCCAGGAGTCCGACTGAAGGTATAGTACGGCCATCCGGACACCCCCTAATCCAGGACTCCCTCAGTCCGTCTTCCTCTTGAAGATCCATTTAATCTCAATGGCTCGCCGATTATTGGGCAAGTTAATCAAAGTCCATACTTTGTTCTCATACATGGATCTCATCTCAGATTTCATGGCCTCAAGCCATTTCGCGGAATCTAGGCTCATCATCGCTTCCTCATAGTTCATAAGCTCGTCATGGTCAAGTAACATGACCTCCAGAACTGGATTACCGTACCACTCTGGCGTGGATCTCACTCTGGTTTACCTATGAGGTTCGGTAGTAACTTGATCTGAAGTTACATGATCATCATCATTAGCTTCCTCACTAATCGGTCTAGTAGTCACAGGAACGGATTTCTGCGATGAACTACTTTCCAATAAGGGAGCAGGTATAGTTACCTCATCAAGTTCTACTTTCCTCCCACTCACTTCTTTCGAAATAAACTCCTTCTCTAGAAAGGATCCATTCTCAGCAATGAATAACTTGTCTTCGGATCTGTGATAGAAAGTGTACCCAACAGTCTCCTTTGGGTATCCTATGAAGACATATTTCTCCGATTTGGGTTTGAGCTTATCAGGATGAAACTTTTCCATATAAGCATCACAACCGCAAACTTTAAGAAACCACAACTTTGGTTTCTTGCCAAACCACAGTTCAGATTGTGTCATTTCAACGGACTTAGATGGTGCCCTTTTAAACATGAATGCAACTGTCTTTAATGCATAACCCCAAAACGACGTTGGCAAATCTGTAAGAAACATCATAGATTGCACTATATCCAATAAAGTACGGCTATGACGTTCGGACACACCATTATGCTGTGGTGTTCCAGGTGGCACGAATTTGTGAAACTATTCCACATAGTTTTAATTGAAGACCAAACTCATAACTCAAATATTTGTCTCTGTGATCAGATTGTAGAAACCATATTTTTCTTTTTACGATGATTTTCCACTTCACTCTGAAATTCTTTGAACTTTTCAAATGTTTCAGACTTATGTTTCATCAAGTAGATATACCCATATCTGCTCAAATCATATGTTAAGGTCAGAAAATAACGATACCCGCCACGAGCTTCAACACTCATCGGATCGCATACATCAGTATGTATTATTTCCAATAAGTCTGTTGCTCGCTCCATTGTTCTGGAGAACGGAGTCTTTATTCATCTTGCCCATAAGGCATGGTTCGCAAGCACCAAGTGATTCATAATCAAGTGATTCCAAAATCCCATCAACATGGAGTTTCTTCATGCGCTTTACACCAATATGACCTAAATGGCAGTGCCACAAATAAGTTGCACTATCATTATTAACTTCGCATCTTTTGGTTTCAATATTATGAATATGTGTATCACTACGATCGAGATCCAATGAACTATTTTCATTGGGTGTGTAACCATATAAGGTTTTATTCATGTAAACAGAACAACAATTTATTCTCTTACTTAAATTAATAACTGTATTACAATAAACATGATCAAATCATATTCATGCTCAACGCAAACACCAAATAACACTTATTTAGGTTCAACATTAATCCCGAAAGTATAGGGAGTGTGCGATGATGATCATATCAATCTTGGAACCACTTCCAACACACATCGTCACTTCACCCTTAACTAGTCTCTGTTTATTCTGCAACTCCCGTTTCGAGTTAGTAATCTTAGCAATTGAACTAGTATCAAATACTGAGGGGTTGCTATAAACACTAGTAAAGTACACATCAATAACATCTATATCAAATATACTTATGTTCACTTTGCCATCCTTCTTATCCGCCAATCACTTGGGGTAGTTCCGCTTCCAGTGACCAGTCCCTTTGCAGTAGAAGCACTTAGTCTCAGGCTTAGGACCAGACTTGGGCTTCTTCACTTGAGCAGCAACTTGCTTGCTGTTCTTCTTGAAGTTCCCCTTCTTCCCTCTGCCCTTTTCTTGAAACTAGTGGTCTTGTCTACCATCAACACTTGATGTTTTTCTCGATTTCTACCTTCGTCAATTTCAGCATTACGAAGAGCTTGGGAATCGTTTCCGTTATCCCTTGCATATCATAGTTCATCACGAAGTTCTACTAACTTGGTGATGGTGACTAGAGAATTCTCTCAATCACTATTTTATTTGGAAGATTAACTCCCACTTGATTCAAGCAATTGTAGTACCTAGACAATCTGAGCACATGCTCACTAGTTGAGCGATTCTCCTCCATCTTTTAGCTATAGAACTTGTTGGACACTTCATATCTCTCAACTCGGGTATTTGCTTGAAATATTAACTTCAACTCCTGGAACATCTCATATGGTCCATGACGTTCAAAACGTCTTTGAAGTCCTGATTCTAAGCCGTTAAGCATGGTGCACTAAACTATCAAGTAGTCATCATATTGAGCTAGCCGAACATTCATAACATCTACATCTGCTCCTGCAATAGGTCTATCACCTAGCGGTGCATCACAATGAGGATAAACCTCAGATCACGGATCCAATCCACATCATTTCTACTAACATATTTCAACACAATATTCTCTAGGAACATATCAAAATAAACATATGAAAGCAACAGCGCGAGCTATTGATCTACAACATAGATATGCTAATACTACCAGGACTAAGTTCATGATAAATTAAAGTTCAATTACTTCAGAACTCCCACTTAGATAGACATCCCTCTAATCCTCTAAGTGATCACGTGATCCAAATCAACTAAACCATGCCCGATCATCACGTGAGATGGAGTAGTTTCAATGGTGAACATCACTATGTTGATCATATCTACTATATGATTCACGCTCGACCTTTCAGTCTCCGTGTTCCGAGGCCATATCTGTTATATGCTAGGCTCGTCAAGTTTAACCTGAGTATTCCGCGTGTGCAACTGTTTTGCACCCGTTGTATTTGAATGTAGAGCCTATCACACCCGATCATCACGTGGTGTCTCAGCACGAAGAACTTTCGCAATGGTGCATACTGAGGGAGAACACTTGTACCTTGATAATTAGTGAGAGATCATCTTATAAAGCTACTGTCAAACTAAGCAAAATAAGATGTATAAAAGACAAACATCACATGCAATCAAAATATGTGACATGATATGGCCATCATCATCTTGTGCCTTTGATCTCTATCTCCAAAGTATCGTCATGATTTCCATCGTCACCGGCATGACACCATGATCTCCATCATCTTGATCTATATGAATGTGTCGTCACATGGTTGTCTCGCCAACTACTGCTCTTGCAATTATTCCTATCGCATAGCGATAAAGTAAAGCAATTACTTGGCGCTTGCATCTTATGCAATAGAGAGACAACCATAAGGCTTTTGCCAGTTGCCGATAAGTTCAACAAAACATGATTATCTCATACAACAACTTATATCTCATCACGTCTTGACCATATCACATCACAACATGCCCTGCAAAAACAAGTTAGACGTCCTCTACCTTGTTGTTGCAAGTTTTACGTGGTTGCTACGGGCTTGGCAAGAATCTTCTTACCTACGCATCAAAACCACAACGATAGTTTGTCAAGTTGGTGCTGTTTTAACCTTCGCAAGGACCGGGCGTAGCCACACTCGGTTCAACTAAAGTTGGAGAAACTGACACCCGCCAGCCACCTGTGTGCAAAACACGTCGGCAGAACTAGTCTCGCGTAAGCGTACGCGTAATGTCGGTCCGGGCCACTTCATCCAACAATACCGCCGAACCCAAGTATGACATGCTGGTAAGCAGTATGACTTATATCGCCCACAACTCACTTGTGTTCTACTCGTGCACAACATCAACGCATAAAACCTAGGCTCGGATGCCACTGTTGGGGAACGTAGTAATTTCAAAAAAATTCCTATGCACACGCAAGATCATGGTGATGCATAGCAATGAGAGGGCAGAGTGTTGTCTACGTACCCTCGTAGACCGACAGCGGAAGCGTTATGACAACGCGGTTGATGTAGTCGTACGTCTTCACGGCCCGACCGATCAAGAACCGAAACTACGACACCTCCGAGTTCTAGCACATGTTCAGCTCGATGACGATCCCCGGACTCCGATCCAGCAAAGTGTCGGGGAAGGGTTCCGTCAGCACGACGGCGTGGTGACGATCTTGATGTTCTACCATCGCAGGGCTTCGCCTAAGCACCGCTACAATATTATCGAGGATTATGGTGGAGGGGGCACCGCACACGGCTAAGAGAACGATCATGAAGATCAACTTGTGTGTCTAGAGGTGCCCCCCTGCCCCCGTATATAAAGGAGCAAGGGGGGAGGAGGCCGGCCCTAGGAGGGGCGCGCCAGGGGAGTAGGATTCGTACTCCTAGTTGGAGTAGGTTTCCTCCTTTCCTAGTCCAACTAGGAGAAGGGGGGAAAGGGGGGAAGAGGGGAAGGAAGGGAGAGAGGGGCCGCGCCCCAAACCCCTTGTCCAATTCGGACTGGGCTTGGGAGGGGCGCGCGCCACCTCCTGGTCCTTCCGACTAAGGCCCATTAAGGCCCATTGCTTCTTCCTCGTATGCCCGTAACTCCCCGGTACCTCCGAAAATACCCGAATCACTCGGAACCTTTCCGATGTCCGAATATAGTCGTCCAATATATCGATCTTTATGTCTCGACCATTTCGAGACTCTTCGTCATGTCCCCGATCTCATCCAGGACTCCGAACTCCTTCGGTACATCAAAACTTATAAACTCATAATATAACTATCATCGAAACCTTAAGCGTGCGGACCCTACGGGTTCGAGAACAATGTAGACATGACCGAGACATGTCTCCGGTCAATAACCAATAGTGGAACCTAGATGCTCATATTGGCTCCCACATATTCTACAAAGATCTTTATCGGTCAGACCGCATAACAACATACGGTGTTCCCTTTGTCATCGGTATGTTACTTGCCCGAGATTCGATCGTTGGTATCTCAATGACTAGTTCAATCTCGTTACCGGAAAGTCTCTTTACTCGTTTCATAATACATCATCTCGCAACTAACTCATTAGTTGCAATGCTTGCAAGGCTTATGTGATGTGCATTACCGAGAGGGCCTAGAGATACCTCTCCAACCCTGTCATCTCGCAACTAACTCATTAGTTGCAAGGCTTACAACCGGAGTGACAAATCCTAATCTCGAAATACGCCAACCCAACATGTACCTTTGGAGACACCTGTAGAGCTCCTTTATAATCACCCGGTTATGTTGTGACGTTTGGTAGCACACAAAGTGTTCCTCCGGCAAACGGGAGTTGCATAATCTCATAGTCATAGGAACATTTATAAGTCATGAAGAAAGCAATAGCAACAAACTAAATGATCAAGTGCTATGCTAACGGAATGGGGCAAGTCATTCACATCATTCCCCTAATGATATGATCCCGTTAATCAAATGACAACTCATGTCTATGGTTAGGAA
Organism: Triticum aestivum; assembly: GCF_018294505.1. Taxonomy (NCBI): domain Eukaryota; kingdom Viridiplantae; phylum Streptophyta; class Magnoliopsida; order Poales; family Poaceae; genus Triticum; species Triticum aestivum. Next base: position 753,272,025 of record NC_057797.1, on the reverse strand, counting down.
ACATAACCATCTTTGATCAACGAGCTAGTCAAGTAGAGGCATACTAGCGACACTCTGTTTGTCTATGTATTCAAACATGTATTATGTTTCCGGTTAATACAATTCTAGCATGAATAATAAACATTTATCATGAAATAAGGAAATAAATAATAACTTTATTATTGCCTCTAGGGCATATTTCCTTCAAGGAGGTGGCTGATTGGCTCAGCGAAAATTCCTTCAGATTTTCAAAAGATGGATTTCCACACTTATGTGAACAAGGAGATAACATTTGTCATATCAAATGATATAATGATGTATGCTAGAGGAAAAACATACACAATTAAACATTGGCTGAAAGGTGCACCCGACATATGGGCTTAGGTAGTACGATCAATGTTAGAATGGTGTTTCGATAACCAATGGCCTAAGAATGTAATGTCAACCATTAACTTCAAAGCAATAGGGTTGCTAGAACTTTTGAATTTGCACATCATAGTTCAATTGTCGGTTTTCCGGTTAGAAACAACACGGGGACCAAGGAATGAATGGAAATGACAAGAAGTATCACTTGTACCAAGAATTCATAAGAGGTGGTTAAATTCTCACGACATTCTTTACATAAAAGATGGTAATACTCCAAGGTAAAGGAGAATAATTGTTGGATAGCAAGGATCTCCAGGTATAACACAAAACACGAACAAGTTTGTGTTGGAGGGAAGGCAAGAATGTTGTTGATGAAAACACAAATCATCGATGGGCAAGGATGGTATTTGTCAACACAAATTCGATTGATATCCTGTAAGAGCTCAGAATGTTGATAGTTCACGACAAAATTGTCGAGAGATTTCATGAAGATGTAGTCAATCGGCGATGACATCAAATTTGAATGATGAAGTGAAAGGTTATTAGAACCATGGGTACGACACAAACTCGAAATCAAGTTTGCTATTCAAGGAGAAATGATATGACAAAGAAGATTGACGTAAGATTAGCTTACTGTCGAAATTTGTGCTCTGTGAAGAAGGACCAGGTAACACTGTTAAATTTTAGCCCAATAATGGTGTAGCCGATCAGGCTAGGAATGACTTGAAGGATTATTAAACTCATAAGCAACAAAAATTAATTAGGGTTATCAAAACAGAAATGCGGAATCGATTCACATATCGGTGTTCTCGGTTGACGACAACCCAGAACCCAGAAAAATTGGAATCGGTGAGATATAACAGTTAATGAAGAACCCATAAGAAGTTATGTAGTTCCATGACATTATCAAGATATCATAGTGTAATACTAGACAATAGATCAAAGTAAAGGTTGGATAGGTGCAATGATCTGGACAACACAAGTACTTTAACTTGTCCGAGAAATGGTATTAAGAAGAAAATATGGTCGGAACCATGATTGCAAAGGACCAAACATAGATACAGGACGAACTTATAACAAGGGGATTATTATCATTTACAAGAAGTTTCGATGATAAGTTCCACATCGGGTCCATGGGCATGAACGCAAAGGCTCAAGGTCGACTCCCACTTCTTCAATGCATAACCTTTCATTTTACTTCTCCCTTTTGATGAGGCTGTAGTGTAGAATTTTTATCTGGCGAAACAACAGAAGAGTTTGACTCGCGAAAAATTTCGGGTTCATGCGGTTTGGGGAAGGCATAGGTTCAACCCATCGAGGCATCTTAGGAGCATATACCACAATTTTAGGAATAAATAACACCAGCTCGATAGTAGAGCATGCTGGGGAAAGCAGAGGATACAATTTACCAAAGGCATTATGTATCCAAGGAAAGGCTCACAAGCTTATAGAATATGAAGGACGCTGTCGGATAAAATCCAACAAAGGATCTGGTGGTCCACAAGGGATCTGATGTGAGCATCAGTACTCTAGCAGAGGAAGAAGGAATGCACGGAGATCAGTTTATAGAAACAACTGACTAACTCAAAGTTCAAATGCAAAGGAATTATCAATTCCAAGACAAGGGATCAGAAGCAATGCTCTGATTAGGGATGGATAAGTTGAATAGTCGTAGAGGTACAATCGATGGCAAAATTTGATTGGTCGAGATCCAACTCATGTTTAAAATGACGTCTGAGTCGGAAGGATAAATTCCAGGGAACAACTAATGATGGTGTGCATTCACACACATGATGAATCAAAAGGATCAGAATGACAATCACAAAGGTTTTTAAAGTAATTAGCTAGACCAATGGAATTAACCAGAATGCAACTATGCAAGAATTCCAAGAACAACAGGATGTTGAGGATTTTTGAAAGATCAAATAGTATTTCGAAGTCTTTTGCGGAACACAAGAACAACTGGGAATGAGTGGATACTCGATAAGACCGAGGAATTATCTGTAGGGGTATTTCTGGGGCAAGGAACTGCAAGGCAGTAGGCACAAAGTATTCTCGGGGTATCTTTAATAACAAGATCGACTGGAAATAAAAGTAAGAACGACAGATGACATGTGTAAGTATTTATCCATAGGGATGTTTCGGTGGTAGGGAATTGCAAAAGCAACAGGCACAAAGCCTCGAGAGAATATCGGGGAGTATCTTCAAAATCTTCTGGTGCAGCAGGCGATCATCTATAATAAGGGGCTCTCCAGAAGAAAGTAATTACGAGAACCTAGAGTTAGAGTTAGCAAAATCATTTAACCCGAATAGAAGAGAGATCAGAATCCCGGAGTAAGGATCGAGGAGTAAAAGATCCTAATACCACCTAGATGGCAACGTGGGCCCGTAAGGCACACATCCATGTTAGTAAAAAGTTTTGTAATGTCTAGACTCGACTTCGGCCAAGGAGTGTGGAAGGGGGATTCTACAGGTAGTCGGCTCTGATACCAACTTGTGACGCCCCCGATTCAATCGTACACTAATCATACATGCAAATGTGTACGATCAAGATCAGGGACTCATGGGAAGATATCACAACACAACTCTACAAATAAAATAAGTCATACAAGCATCATATTACAAGCCAGGGGCCTCGAAGGCTCGAATACAAGAGCTCAATCATAGACGAGTCAACGGAAGCAACAATATCTGAGTACAGACATAAGTTAAACAAGTTTGCCTTAAGAAGGCTAGCACAAACTGGGATATAGATCGAAAGAGGCCCAGGCCTCCTTCCTGGGATCCTTCTAAACTACTCCTGGTCGTCGTCAGCGGGCTGCACGTAGTAGTAGGCACCTCCCGAGTAGTAGTAGTCGTCATCGATAGTGGCGTTTGGCTCCTGGGCTCCATTGTCTGGTCGCAGCAATCGGGTATAGAAAGGGGGAAAGAGGGAGCAAAGCAACCGTGAGTACTCATCCAAAGTACTCGCAAGCAAGGAGCTACACTACATATGTATGCATTGGTATCAAATGGAAAAGGGGGTATCATAAGTGGACTGAACTGCAGAATGCCGGAATAAGAGGGGATAGCTAGTCCTATCGAAGACTACGCTTCTGGTAACCTCCATCTTGTAGCAGGAGAAGAGAGTAGATGGTAAGTTCACCAAGTATCATCGTATAGCATAATCCTAACTGATGATCCTCCCTTCGTCGCCCCGTGAGAGAGCGATCACCGGTTGTATCTGGCACTTGGAAGGGTGTGTTTTATTAATTATCCGTTTCTAGTTGTCATAAGGTCAAGGTACAACTCCGGGTCGTCCTTTTACTGAGGGACACGGCTATTCGAATAGATTAACTTCCCTGCAGTGGTGCACCACATTTCCCAACACGCTCGATCCCCTTTGTCCGGACACACTTTTCTGGGTCATGCCTGGCCTCGGAAGATCAACACGTCGTAGCCCTACCTAGGCACAACAGAGAGGTCAGCACGCCGGTCTAAATCCTATGGCGCAGGGGTCTGGGCCCATCGCCCATTGCACACCCGCACATTGCGTACGCGACCGGTGAGCAGACCTAGCAAGGACAGGCTATGCATCAGGGTAGGATTAACGGAAAGCAGTAACATGCTACACTACTCTAATGAAAGCAGTAGAGAGAAGAGTAGGCTATATCTGGTGATCAAGGGGGGGCTTTCCTGGTTGCTATGGCAAGAGAGAGGGGTCATCAACACTGAAGTCGTACTGGGTAGCAGCGGCGTCGGTCTTGGTGTCTAGCGAGAGAAGAGGGGGAGGAAAAAATAAATATTAAGCAAACAGATGCATAGTGATGCATGACAATGACAAGTAGCGGTGCTAGGGGTGCCCTATCGCGATAAGAGGTGGTACCGGTGAAGGGGGGAAACATCCGTGAAAATATCCCCGGTGTTTCGCGTTTTCGGACAAATGAACTGGAGGGGGAAAGTTGCGTGTTCGCTATGCTAGGGATGCGTGGCGGACGAACGGGCTGTGTATCTGGGTTCGTCTCGTCGTTCTGAGCAACTTTCATGTACAAAGTTTTTTCATCCGAGCTATGGTTTATTTTATATTAATTTTAAAATATTTAAAAATAATTTTCTAATTTCTAGATTTAATTTAATTCGAAATTAAATTTGTATTTAGATGCTATGGGTACACAGGAAGTGTGCCCAGAGTGTGTCTATGGGGCTGACAAGTGGGGCCCTGGTCAAATGTCCAGTCAGCGTTTGACTGGACCGTTGACTGGTCAAAAGGGCCCATGGGACCCGCATGTCATTGATACATGTTTTACTAAACAACATTTGATTAACTAATCTGGTTGATTAGGTTATTAAGCAGGTTATTTAAGTTAACTAATTAACTTACTAACTAATTAATTAACAATTATTATTTAATTAATCCTTTTTTCATTTTTTCGGGTGTGGGCCCCATCTGTCATAGGCACAGGGGGCGAATGGGTGTGGGCGTAGCAGGTGGGGGCGCCAGCCAGCCAGGGCGCTCGCCCAGGCCATCCACGACGCAGTGGGGCGCCAGTGGTCATCGCAGCAATCTGCAACAGCCACAGGGGAAGGGGAGCAGCAGCATGGCAGCACCGGCGCGGGGCGGCGGCGGTGCTGGGCAGCAGCGGTGCTGGGCAGCAACGGTGAAGGTGGTGGCGAGGTCGGATGGGCGCGGCCCTGGCGGAGCGACGCGGCAGGATGCGGCGGCACGGACGCTGCCACGGAATGCAGACGCAGCAGCAGTGCAGTGAGGCTGCGCGGGCTGCACTGGTGCGGGTCAAGTCAGCAAGGCTGACGGCGAGGCACGGGCGCCAAGGCGCGGCCCCGGGCGCGCTGGCCGCGGCGGTGGCCGGGACCAGCAGGGGAGGCGAGCGGGGCATGTGCGGAAGGGGGCGCGGAGTGGCCAGAGTGGCACGGTGGGCGCGCGCCCGCGAGCGACGCGCGGCGAGGGAGAGGCGAGCGCAAGGGGGGCGGCGACCGAAGGGAGCTCACAGGGGGGTTGAGCAGTTCGGCGGGGAAGGCGGACGGGGAGGAGATGCGAGGCAGTGGTGGGGCGAAGGGGTCCGGTGGCGGCGCGGTGGAGGCCACCGGGGCACCGGAGGGGCGCGCCGGCCACGGGTGGCGGGTGCCAAGGCGCTGTCGGGCTCCTGGAGCCCCAGTCCAGATGGGATCGGGAGAGAAGGGGGAGTGGGGAAACATGGGGGTGGTTAGGGTTAGGACTAGGAGGCCAGGTGGGCCGGTCTGGTTGGCCCAGTGGCCACCTGGGCCGAGGCCCAGCGAGGGGGTTGCCCCCTGCATATTTTTATTTAATTAATTTTCTTGTCTATTTTAATTTGTGTTTCCTTTTAGTTTTAGTTTTATAAAAATTACCTCTAGCACCAAACTTAGTATCATCAATAAAGTCTACTACCCAGCCTAGCTTGGACCTGATATAAATTAGTTTAATAATTTTATAATTTAAAAAGAAATTAACTATTATTTTAGCCACTGCTTTTTTAACTAGTTAAGGGCATTTAAACACTTTGCAAAAGGTTGGCTTCTCCACCACAATTACCTATGACCTATCCGACACATTTAGAATATTTTTGTTTTAGTGTTTGAAAACTTTTGTTGTTTGTCTATATTTTATATTTGAATTTGAATTGTTTTTGAACTAATGCGAGTTTATCAACAGTAATTGAGGTGATATGTCATCATTAACAGGGAATTACTCTAACTTAATTATCCGGGCGTCACAGGTACATAACACAACAGCAAGCGGCAGGCCGGTTGCTGGTCTTTTGTGGAAAAAGTCCATTTTGAACTTAGCTAAATCAAATCCCCAACTTCAAATCCCGGCCGTTGGCACCCTCAACTTATCAATTCCGGTTGAAATCAAACCCTGGAGCTGTTTGGTGCACCGGAAAAGCGACGATTCTGGGATTACACCTCTCAGGTCACTCCTTTGATGCGTCGGCTAGCCTACAAAATAGTTATGATCTTTTTATGAATTTGAAAAGTGTGCATGATGTCGAAAAATGTTCACAAATAAAAAAATTGTTAGAAAATGAAAAATATTCTTGAATACAAAGAAACTTCAAGAGTTTGGAAAATGGTCGTGAACTCAAAAAATGTTCGAATAAATGGAAACAAATTCAGAAATAGAAATATTCTTAAATTTCAAAAATCTTCAGAAGTTTATGAAATTGTTCGCGAACTCAAAAAATATTGGCAAATTTGAAAATGTTTCTTGCATTTGAATTCATTTTGTGAACACCAAAAATATTTAGAATATTAAGAACTGTTCAAGAATTTTAAAAAAGAGAACATACACCAAAAATGAAAAACAAATGTTCACGAACTAGAAAAATCTTCGCAAATTATAAAGTGTTCATGAATTTGAACAAATGTTCATCAAATTGAAAATATTTTGTGAAGTTGAAAAAATATCCATAAACTCGAAACATGTTTGCGAAGTCAAATTTGTTTTGTGAATTTGAATTAGTTTTCATGATGCTTTTTGAATAAAAATTCACAATTTTGAAAGATGTTCATGAATTTTAAAAAGTTTATGAATTCAAAAAGTGTTCAACATATATTTAAGATAATTGACCCTGTATTGTAAAATGCTCATTGTTTATTCAAAAATATACATGAAAGTAGATACGTAGTGTTTAAAAAATAAATCTTTTAATAAAATAGAGAAAAGAAAAAAATTAAAAAATCCTTAGGGAAATTGTAAATTAAATTGAAACAAAAGGGGATATAAAATGATAACAGAAATTACGGCAATGGAAAATCCAAATAGAAAAAAAGAGTTACTTGGGACGAGTACAAAAAAAAGAATCACATAAACCAACTTAAGTTCGCTATGCAAATGGGCACGAATACAAAAAAATCAGTTACTGGGCGATCCGCCGAGACTAGAGGTGGAAGATAAATATGACAATTGGGTCAAGTCAGCCAGTGAAACTAGCAAATTATCCCATTTTAGGAATTTTTTTACGTGAAAAATAGCTCCGCGGTTCAATTTAGACTGGGATTGATAAGTTCAGGGTGCCACCAACCGGGATTCGGAGTTCTGTGTTTGATTTAGCTAAGCTCTACAAGTTCAAGGTTCAAAAATGGACTTTTTCCCTCTATGGCAAGTGCTTCTTCTGCTAATTGTTTTTAGTAACTCTCCTGCTGCATTGGATGACTGCAACCTTTATATCCCAATCAAAGGAAAGCCCATGTTCCACAACAAAGAGAACCTATTGAGCAATAAAGATGAGACTGACCATAGTGGGAGTAACTTCAAGAGTAATATCGGGTATAAGTCGGCAAATTTGCCTATGTGGCAATGAGTTAATGAGAGAGGCAAATTGAGTAACTTTACTCATTCTATGAGTAACGTCATGCATATCAAGACAAAATGAATCTATAACCTAATAAATGAAGCTGATACTACACATATGTTACTACCCACTATGAAGGTAGTAACATAATCTTGGATAGCATGTATGTTACTAGTGTAAGTTACTCTCGATTGTGACTAGTCTGAACCGCAAACTTCTCGTTGTGTTTAGCCTTCTGGCCGGGTACCATAAATATCACACGTTCAAAAAATAGTAAATATAGTACCTTTATGCTCCTTTATTTCACCTAGAAAAATGGGAGGAGCAATCATATCCCTTCTTAGCATATAATGTGGTAAGTACAACTCTTCATTCCCAGCGGTTCGCCAATAGAAACTATGGAGAACTGTGAGGAAGTCTTAGACTACCCATAGTGGGAGTAACATATATAAGTGGTAACATCACATATATCTATGCAAAATAGATGATATGGCAAGTAATTAATGAAGAAGGAGAGACATATGGTACTACCTATGTCCTGGTTTATTAACCCTCCTTGTAGTTTCGATCCAACTTTGATCTTTCATTTAACTATCAAAAAATAAGTTAGATACCCTAAAAATAATATCATTAGAAACCTGTTTCAAATATGAATCCAACAATATAAGTTTTGTGGCATACAACTTATAATTTGTTTTTCAAATCTACGGTCAAAGGTGGCACAAAATTTGAAGGGGACCAATAAACCCGGGCGGAGGTAGTAACATAGTATGTTACTCACATTATGGGTACTATTACACATACCAAGATATGATGAATCTATAACCTAATAAAGTGTGGCATAACATCATATATATGTTAGTCCCCACTATAGTGGTAGTAACATAGACTAGTAACATATGCATGTTACTAGTCTAAGTTAGTCCCCACTATGGTAGTGTTTGGCTACAAAGCAAGATGCTTAGGAAAGGTGTTTAAAAAATAAATCAGTTTATTTAAAGCACCAGTGCTTTTAGTTGTAGAGGGTAGACCCTTAATTTTCCACCCCTTCTGTGGAGATAAGTTACATTGCTTATTTTTTATTTTATTGTTGACTTGTAAGGTATATTTTCTTGTGTATGTATGAACATTTTATTAAAATACATGTTTCATATTTTTAATTATTCATGTATTTTTTAAATGTCCAAGCACTTTCTAGAAAAAGTTCATGTAATTACAAAAATGTTCATCTAAAAAATGTTTCTTTTTTGTGTAAATAAAAATAAAAATAATTATAGAAAACTAAAAGAGGAAAACGCATTAGAAAGTGCAAGACCCTCAAACTTGGTCGGACCATGGATGCACGTGTGTGTGTGTGTGTTTGTGTTTCCTTGGCGGATTTTAATAGAGAGCAACAAAAGAATAGGAGCACTCACCCCGGGAGTCCACCGTTTAAGAATGCACTCTAAGAGCATCTACAATCAGACAGGCAAATCGGCCTTTTTAAATGTCCCCGGATAGCGTTGGACGCCCCCTCAAATGTCATGCTGGACAATCACACTCCTCATATTAAAACATCGAATCCATGCAAATCCATGCATGCCAATTGTAAACAAGAACATCACATGTATATAACATTGTTCATAGCGTAAAATACATAGTTCAAACATAAAATTGATTTCAAGTGCACAATTCAAATATTAAAATCCTTCGCTTCCATTGCAAGGTCACACAAGCTCCAGAAGATCATTGAGTAGTTGCATATGCACATTTTGATCTCAAAGATTCCAATGCATCTCTAGAAAGTTCACAATATGATGTGCATCTTGTTCCGAGAGACATACTTGTACTTTGGGCATCTCAAAACCATGCGTTTTGGTCGCCCCTTCACCCTCATCCTTGACAATCATGTTGTGCAAGATAACACAACATGTCATCGGCTCCCACTAAGTCTCCGATTTCCCACACTATTGCAGCTCCACGAACAATACCCCAACGAGATTGGATCACTCTGAATGCCTTCTTGCTGCCTCTTGCCTTTGTTGCAAAGTGGCATTTTCTGTTGCCATGGGGATTGGATATGGTCTTCACAAACGCCGTCCACTGAGGATAGGTACCATAGTTAAGGTAGTATGACATGTTGTAGTTGTGTCCGTTGACGGTGTAGTTGCACGACAGAGCATCCTCATCACAAAGTTTCCTAAATAGTGAAGATCGCTGGAGCACATTGATGTTACTATGAGAACCAAATATTTCAAAGAAATCATGCAAAATCCATGAGCCTCTTGATGCAACTACTTCGAGTATGGTGGTTGCCTCTTTGGTGTGACCTTGGTACATCCCTTGCAACCTTTTGGGGAAGTTCTTCCATTGCAAATGCATGCGATGAACTCAACCGAGTATACCTTGAAAACCTGTTGTCGCTCCAATTGCCATCATCCTTTTATATGTTGCACATTTGGTTCTCTTAGATACTCCGCTCGAAACACCTTCACCATGGCGCGGGAAAATCTCACAGTGCCACCAAGGCATGTGCTCTCCCCGTTCCGGATCATCTTACTAACAACAACAGTGTCTGTACCTAGTGCATGCATCCTCGGAGAAGCTGGGTATTTCTGCGAAGGAGAGAGATAGAGTTGTCTACAACAAATCTTCTCGAGTCTGAAGTAGGGCTCCTGTGCAGGACCGGCTAGGACGGGGCAATTTGGCGGAATTTGTGGTGGGTCCGGCCTATCTTGTTCGATGTGGCAAACGCGCCCGGGTGTGTTCAGGCATCCCCATACCCGCCTCAGATATGGGATGAAAATGAGGGGCGTCGGTTAGCTGGATGTATAGGGCCGGTTTGAGGGGGGCGATTGGCTCACAATTTCTGGGCCGGTCACTAACTAGGCCGTCTTCTCAGACATATAGGGGCAATATAAGAGGTCCGGCTGTAGATTCTCTAATGGCATATGGGGCAGAGAGTTGATGTCCACACTAGCCCAAATGCATTCAGGTAGTATACACACAACCTAATATGACTCAACTTTGATCTTCTAAAGTGTCAACACTTCCTTCCTTTTGAAGTTCTAATAGCCTCCAGTTCAATCGCGTTGGAAGCCCGAAGCAGGTGAAGTACTTAATTTAAGGAGGGCGCTCCATATCGAGCCTACGGGCCTTCATATTTAAAGGTTGTGGGGTGTTGGTTTGGATCGCATTTCATCCGTCAACTCCTTGCATGGGAGGGAAGTTTTACCTTCCTTCTTAATCTCAAGCGCGATCCATCTCTCTCCGACAGTTACACGGATGGCCAGGAGCTCATGGCATCGGGAAGAAGGCCAATTAAAGGTGACCATCACGTATATAACTACCCGCGTACCGACTGATACATCTCAAACCTATCTATAGTTTTTTATTGTTCAATGTTAGTCTGTTTCCCCTTAGCGTACTTTATAAGCCATTTTATATTATTTTTCTAGAGTAACCTATTTATTTAGTGCCTAGTGCCAGTTCATTTTTTTTGCATGTTTTTGGTTTTCTAGAAAATCTATACCTATAGAAGTCCAACACGATGAAACTTTTTGACGATTTTTCTGGACAATAACAGACAATAGAAGCTTCGGGGGAGGACGAGAAGGCCCACAAGTGCCCGACATGCAAATGGGTGCGCCACCCTGGCTTGTGAGTGCCACGTAGCCCTGTTTGCCCTAATTATTGGCCTATAAATTCCCACATATTCAGAAACCCTCGAAGCAAGACCCGAAACAATTTTATCCCTGCCGCAAGCCTCTGTTCCAAAGCAATCCCATTTTGGAGCCTTGTTCTGGCACTCTGCCGAAGGGGGAGGTGGATCATTGGGGAGGCCATCTTCATCAACCTTGTTGTCTCCATGATGATGTGTGAGTAGTTCTTTCAGGACCTACGGGTCCATAGTAGTAGCTAGATCTCTCTCTCTCCCTCTATTTTGAACTTCAATACAACTATCTCTTTGGAGATATATTCGATGTAATTCTTGTGGCATGTTTGTTGGGCCGACGAATTATGGATTTATGATTAGATTATGCATTGATTTATATTTATTCTCTTGAAGTTTCTGTCTTGTGTGATTTTATAGCTATACGATCTATGAGTCTTATTTGGCCAATTAGATGAGTAGGTCTTCAGAGGGAGTGGTGCATGGTAGTGGGTTCAATCTTGCTATGATCTTGCCCTGTCACGGGAGGGGTCAAGGTGTGTATTGTGTTGTTGCCACTAAGGTTAAAACAACGGGGTTTGAACATATCGATTGATCTCTTCCTGTCTTAATTATTCCATCTTTCTTATTACGTTACTCTGTTCCTAGTGAACTTAATACTTTGAGATGCATGTTGGATAGCGGTCTTGGGGTGGAGTAATAGTAGTAGATGCAGTTGGATTAAGGGTCTACTTATCACAACATAATGCCTATGTGAGATTATGCCATGAATGATCATATTTATAATTTGCGACATTATGTCAATGGTCCAACAGTAATATGTCTACCATGCCTTGATATGATTTCGAGAGAGATGTCACTAGTGAACCTATGGCCCTGGTGTTGTGGAACATAGTAATTTCAAAAAATTTCCTACGCACACGCAAGATCATGGTGATGCATAGCAACGAGAGGGAAGAGTATCGTCTACGTACCCTCGTAGACCGTAAGCGGAAGCGTTATGAGAACGCGGTTGATGTAGTCGAACGTCTTCATGATCCGACCCATCCAAGTACCGAACGCACGACACCTCCGAGTTCAGCACACGTTCAACTCGATGATGTCCCACGAACTCCGATCCAGCAGAGCTTCATGGGAGAGTTCCGTCTGCACGACGACATGTTGACGGTGATGATGTTGCTACCGACGCAGGGCTTCGCCTAAGCACTGCTATGATATGATCGAGGTGGATTATGGTGGAGGGGGGCACCGCACACGGCTAAGGGATCAATGATCAACTTGTGTCTAGAGGTGCCCCCTGCCCCCATATATAAAGGAGCAAGGGGGGAGGCCGGCTGGCCCTCTATGGCGTGCCAGGAGGAGGAGTCCTCCTCCTAGTAGGAGTAGGACTCCCCTCTTTCCTACTCCTACTAGGAGGGGGGAAGGAAGGGGGGAGGGAGAAGGAAAGGGGGGCGCTGCCCCCCTCTCCTAGTCCAATTCGGACCAGAGGGGGAGGGGCGCGCGGCCTGCCCTAGGCCAGCCCTCTCTCTCTCTCTCCACTAAGGCCCATAAGGCCCATTATTTCTCCCGGGGGGTTCCGGTAACCCTCCGGCACTCCGCTTTTCTCCGAAATCACCCGGAACACTTCCGGTGTCCGAATATAGTCGCCCAATATATCATTGTTTATGTCTCGACCATTTCGAGACTCCTTGTCATGTCCATGCTCATATCTGGGACTCTGAACTACCTTCGGTACATCAACACACAAAAACTCATAATACCGATCGCCATCGAACTTTAAGCGTGCGGACCCTACGGGTTCGAGAACTATGTAGACATGACCGAGACACGTCTCCGGTCAATAACCAATAGCGAAACCTGGATGTTCATATTGGCTCCCACATATTTGTTACGTCTCCGTCGTATCTACTTTTCCAAACACTTTTGCCCTTGTTTTGGACTCTAACTTGTATGATTTGAATGGAACTAACCCGAACTGACGCTATTTTCAGCAGAATTGCCATGATGTTTTTTTATGTGCAGAAAACAAAAGTTCTCGGAATGACCTGAAACTCCACGAAATGTCTTACAATAAATAATAAAAAGTCCTCGCCAAAAATGAAGACCAGGGGGCCCACACCCTTTCCACGAGGGTGGGGGCGCGCCCCCCTACCTCGTGGGCCCCCTGGAGACCTCCCGACTCCAACTCCAACTCTATATATCTGCTTTTGGGGAGAAAAAAAAAGGAGAGAAGATTTCATCGTGTTTTACGATATGGAGCTGCCGCCAAGCCATAAAACCTCTCGGGAGGGGTGATCTGGAGTCCGTTCGGGGCTCCGGAGGGGGGGATTCGTCGCCGTCATCATCATCAACCATCCTCCATCACCAATTTCATGATGCTCACCACCGCGCCTGAGTAATTCCATCGTAGGCTTGTTGGACGGTGATGGGTTGGATGAGATTTATCATGTAATCAAGTTAGTTTTGTTAGGGTTTGATCCCTAGTATCCACTATGTTCTGAGATTGATGTTGCTATGACTTTGTTATGCTTAATGCTTGTCAATAGGGCCCGAGTGCCATGATTTCAGATCTGAACCTATTATGTTTTCATCAAAATATGAGAGTTCTTGATCCTATCTTGCAAGTCTATAGTCACATATTATGTGTTATGATCCGTTAACCCCGAAGTGACAATAATCGGGATACTTCACTACAAAAAAAAGACACATCCGTGACATTTTGGGCCGAACGAATTTTTTTTCTGTCATACATATGACACTTCTATGACGATAATTGTAACAAAACCCGGTATCATCATAGATGTGGTGGGCTCCTACTTCTATGACAAAAAATCATGACAGAAAATGGGCTTTTCGTCCTGGGCGGGTCGGAGACGCAGCTGCATGACATTCTTTGGGCCGTCCATGACGGAAAAACCGTGGTAGAAGCAAGGGCGAGGAATATTTCGGGGAGTTCCCGGTTACGGTGGGAGGTCGGGGGCCGAGCGATGTGCGTTTCTCTCGTACACGTACGCGCGTGTGTGCGAGGCGTTGGCTCTAACTAAACCCGAGCGAGGCGTTGGGCTCTAACTGAACCCGAGCGATTGCACTCCAGACTACGTGTTACTGAACCCGAGCGATCGATCGATGGCTGTTAACTGAACCTGATCGAGTGATTCCTTCGCTACTGCTGCTAACTAAAGCCGATCGATGCTGCCTCTGGTTGAACAGTGAGCGTTGCGGGGGGGCGGGGGGGTTGGATGAACAGTTGCCGGTGGGGGTGGATGAACAGGACCCAGTGGTGTTGCCTCTGGAAGAACAGGACCCCGATCGATCAAGCCGGTTGGGGCTGGATGAACAGGACCACCCAGTGGAGGGCTGGATGAATAGTAGACGGTGGAGGGCAGGATGAACAGTAGCCCGTGGAGGGGTGGTTGAACAGGAGCCCGTGGAGAGGGCTGGTTGAATAGTAGCCGGTGGAGTAGCGCGCGGTGGAGGCTGGATGAACAGGAGCCCGTGGATGAACAGTCGCAGGTGGAGGCTGGAGGAGGTCGACGGTGGATGAACAGTAGCTTGTGGAGGCTGGAGGGGGTCGACGGTGGAAATGAACAGTATCCCGTGGAGTCCCGTTTTGCGGTACGCCACACCCCTCCCTATGAATAGGACCCCCGTTTCGACCGTAGCGCTCCAACACAAGTCCGTTTCCTCCGTTTTGCGGTACACCACACCCCTCCCGATGAACATGACCCCTGTTTCGACCGTAGGAGGTCCGTTTCTTCCGTTTTGCAGTATGCCAGACCCCTCCCGATCAACAGGACCCCGTTCTGAACGTAGGAGCTCCATTTCCTCCGTTGTGCGGTACGCTAGGCCTCGTTTCCATCGCCTGTTCCGTCCAAGCCCTCCCGATGAACACGACCATGCATTCCGTTCCGACCCAACCGGTTGGCTCCCACGCGTTCCGTTGCCTCCCGATGAACACGATGCATTCCGTTGCCTCCCGATGAACACGACGCATTCCGTTGCCTCCCCATGAACACGACACATTCCGTTGCCTCCCAATGAACATGACGACAACGTTGTTTCTCCGTTCCGACCCAGCCATCCACACGAGCCCTGGCCGTACGTATGCGCAAGTAGGCGTTCGAGACCCCGCCCGTATGTACACATACGTGGCCATATTTTCTTTCTTGCACCCTGGCCGTTGTACGTACATGTACATGCTACGTGCGCGCCTCTACTACGACACATGTGCGCCTCTACTACGACACGTGCGCGCCTCTACATCGACCAGTATGTACTACACATTCGCGACCAGAATGACAACGATACGACGCTTCGACCAGGTGGGTCCCGACTGTCAGGCACTTCCTTGCCTGCGAAGATGTAGCTGGTGGGTCCCAGCAGTCAGGGGGCGAATCGTTTTTTTTGCCCGGACGCACTTCCTTGCGTGCGAAGATGTAGCTGGTGGGTCCCAGCAGTCAGGGGGAAACATTTTTTTCACGAAATACAGTGGGCTGTCCGGTGGGTCCCAGCCATCATGTGGAGGAATCATTATTTTTCGCGTAATAAGGAGGCACTTCCTTGCTGCGGCCGTGGACCCAGCTGTCAGCCTCTCCACGTACAGTCCATGTCCGATGGAAGTCATTCCTTGACCACGCCGCGCCGAGAGAACCAGGGCGGTGGACGATGGCAAGGCCAAGGAAGGGGACGACACAGAGGCAGGGAAGACTCGGCAGTTGTTTCCCACGTGGAGGGGAGTACGACTGTACGAGGGTTTACTGGTTCGTCTGCCGTCGCCGGAGAATAACAGTAGGTGTGGGTGAGTAGAGGGATGGCTAGGCCAGCGATGGGAGTACGGTCGGGCGGTGAGGCCTGCACGGCAGCACAGCCGGACACGAGGAGGAGGGAGCAGGCAATCCCGCCGGCGCTTGTTTGAGCGGCTGGAGCAGGAAGAGCAGAGATTGAAGAAACACGAAGGCCGTTGGATGGACATCCAACAGTCAGTGCTTGTGCCTCAACCTTTTTTTAGGAAAGCCTCAAATCTATGGAAAACAACATACGACCCATCTGCCATTATTTCTAATAATTTACAGCCCATTTGCTAATTCTTTAGGTTTTTTTAGAGGCCATATTCTTTTTGTTAGCATTACATCCCATATTGTGGCAACGGTTAAAAAATTATACGAAATTTTGCATATTACGGTGCGGTCTGAATTGTTTTTAATCCTGAAATTTCGACTCACATTCAAACTGATTTAAAAAATAAATGTATATCAATATAAAATCCAACAAATTCTCCATGCATAAAAATTAATGTAATTTAAAATCTTGAAATGAAAAAAAAGATATTGGAAACTAATTGCCGGTTTGATGTGTTTTAAAAATGTACAATCCATTTCTCATTACTGATGGGCCATTTTCTTGGCCAGCCGAATGAAAGCTCTCCTCGTCTTGAAAGATTTGTGATACATCTCCATCGTATCTACTTTTCCAAACACTTTTGCCCTTGTTTTGGACTCTAACTTGTATGATTTGAATGGAACTAACCCGGACTGACGCTGTTTTCAGCAGAATTGCCATGGTGTTGTTTTATGTGCAGAAAACAAAAGTTCTCGGAATGACCTGAAACTCCACGGAATATCTTAGAATAAATAACAAAAAATCCTTGCCAAAGATGAAGACCAGGGGGCCCACACGCTGTCCATGAGGGTGGGGGGCGCGCCCCTCCCCCTGGGCGCGCCCCCTACCTCGTGGGCCCCCCTGGTGCCCCTCCGACGCCAACTCCAACTCCATATATTGGGTTTTGAGGAGAAAAAATCAGAGAGAAAAGTTTCATTGTGTTTTACGATACGGAGCCGCCGCCAAGCCCTAATCTCTCTCGGGAGGGCTGATCCGGAGTCCATTCGGGGCTCCGGAGAGGGGGATTCGTCACTGTCATCATCATCAACCATCCTCCATCACCAATTTCATGATGCTCACCGCCGTGCGTGAGTAATTGCATTGTAGGCTTGCTGGACGGTGATGGGTTGGATGAGATTTATCATGTAATCGAGTTAGTTTTGTTAGGGTTTGATCCCCAGTATCCACTATGTTCTGAGATTGATGTTGCTACGACTTTGCTATGCTTAATGCTTGTCACTAGGGCCCGAGTGCCATGATTTCAGATCTGAACCTATTATGTTTTCATGAATATATGTGAGTTATAGATCCTATCTTGCAAGTCTATAGTCACCTACTATGTGTTATGATCGGGCAACCCCGAAGTGACAATAATCGGGACCACTCCCGGTGATGACCACAGTTTGAGGAGTTCATGTATTCACTATGTGTTAATGCTTTGTTCCGGTTCTCTATTAAAGGAGGCCTTAATATCCCTTAGTTTCCAATAGGACCCCGCTGCCACGGGAGGGTAGGACAAAAGATGTCATGCAAGTTCTTTTCCATAAGCACGTATGACTATTTACGGAATACATGCCTACATTATATTGAAGAACTGGAGCTAGTTCTGTGTCACCCTATGTTATGACTGTTACATGATGAACCACATCCGGCATAATTATCCATCATTGATCCGGTGCCTACAAGTTTTCCATATACTGGTTTAGGCTTATTTACTTTTCCATTGCTACTGTTACAATCACTACAAAAATACTAAAAACATTACTTTTGCTGTCTTTACTTTGTTACCGTTACCACCACTATCATATTACTTTGCTACTAAACACGTTGCTGCAGATACTAAGTTTCCAGGTGTGGTTGAATTGAAAACTCAGCTGCTAATACTTGAGAATATTCTTTGGCTCCCCTTGTGTCGAATCAACAAATTTGGGTTGAATACTCTACCCTCGAAAACTGTTGCGATCCCCCATACTTGTGGGTTATCAGGACCTTTTTCTGGCGCCGTTGTCGGGGAGCATAGCTCTATTCTTTGAGTCACTTGGGATTTATATCTTCTGGACACTATGAAGAACTTGAAAGACGCTAAGACAAAAATTTATCCCTCAACTACGAGGGGAGGTAAGGAACTGCCATCTAGCTCTGCACTTGATTCACCTTCTGTTATGAGTAAGCTAGCGACACCTAAACCTACTACTGCTATGAATTCTGATATGTCGCATGTTATTGATGATGCCACTTCTGCTATGCATGATACTTATGATGAAACTACTTCTATACTTGATACTACTGTGCCACTTGGTGAATTTCTAGATGAGCAAATTTCTAAGTCTAGAGAAAGAGATTTTTATTGAACCTGAACACGATGATGTTAGTGATGATGAACCTATGCCTGTTATTCCTGAGGGTTATCTTTTTAATAATGAATCTTATGAAGCTATTCTTGCTTGTCCGAATAAACCTGAACGTAAGAGGTTACTAATTAAGTGGAGTAAGGAATCTTTTAGAGGTAGGATGAGACCCGACCCTGCTTTTGCTACTTCACCTATTTGTGTTCCTGATCAGGATTATTATGATATTACTGTTGATCCAGATATAATTACTTTGGTTGAATCTGATCCTTTTTATGGCTATGAATCTGAAACTGTTGTGGCACATCTTCATAAGTTAGATGAAATAGCTGCCCTGTTTACTAATAATCTGAGATCGCGCCACTTTTATATACTCAAAATATTTCCGTTCTCATTAAAGGGTGATGCTAAGAAATGGTTTAATTCTCTTGATCCTGCCTGTGTGCAAAGTCCCCAGGATATGATTTATTACTTCTCTGCTAAATATTTCCCTGCTCATAAGAAACAAGCTGCTCTGAGGGAAATATACAATTTTGTGCAAATTGAAGAAGAGAGTCTCCCACAAGCTTGGGGGAGGCTTCTCAAGTTACTTAATGCTTTGCCTGATCATCCTCTTAAGAAACCTGAAATATTTGATATCTTTTATAATGGACTAACTGATGCTTCCAGAGATTACCTGGATAGTTGTGCTGGTTCTCTTTTCAGGGAAAGAACACCGGATGACGCTGAAATTTTATTGAATAATATGTTGGCAAATGAAAATAATTGGGCACCTCCTGAGCCACCTCCCGAGCCAACTCCTGAGCCAGCTCCTGAGCCAATTACTGAGCCTATTCCTAAACCAACTCCGAAGAAGAGAGGTGTTCTATTTCTCAGTCCCGAAGATATGCAAGAGGCAAAGAAATCTATGAAAGAAAAAGGTATTAAAGCTGAAGATGTTAAGAATTTACCTCCTATTGAAGAAATACATGGTCTTAATTTACCGCCTGTTGAAGAAGTATATGATCTCAATTACTTATTTACTGAAGAACCTCCCGATATCCCGACACAGGTAGTAAAGGTAAATTCTCTCTATAGATATGATAAAGTTGAAGTCCCTCCTACTAAAATTGCTAGTCAGTGCTTGGATGAGTTTGATGACTTTATGTTTAAGCAAGATGACTTTAATGCTTATTTTGGTAGACAATTAAAGCAGAATACCTTTATGATTAAATGCTTGAGTGATTATATGGATAATATTGGAGGTGAACTTAAACTTGTTAGCAAACATGCTTCTATGGTTACCACTCAAGTAGAACAAGTACTTAATGCTCAGAAAGAAATGCTTGATGAAATGAATAGTAAGAAAAATGATTATGCTGTTAGAGTGGCTACTAGAACTGGTAGAATGACTCACGAACCTTTGTATCCTGAAGGCCACCCTAAGAGAATCGAGCAAGATTCTCAAACAAATAATATTGATGCACCTAGTTCTTCTAAAAGGAAAAAAAGAAAAATGATAGAATTGTGCAAACTTCTAGTGAACCTATTGCTGAACCACCTGATAATCCAAATGATATCTGTAACACCCCGGATGTAACTTTCCCAATTTGTACTCCAACTCTTGCCGTTTCCGGCGTTAAGTTATTTTATTTTCTCGGGTTCGGGTCTTTGTCTCCGTGTGTTGTTGTCGTTGTCATGCATCTCATATCATGTCATCATGTGCATTGCATTTGCATACGTGTTCATCTCATGCATTTGAGCATTTTCCCCGTTGTCCGTTTTGCATTCCGACGCTTCGTTCTCCTCCGGTGGTCAATTCTACCTTTCTTTCATGTGTGGGGTTTAAACATTTCCGTATTGGACCGAGACTTGCCAAGCAGCCTTGGTTTACTATCGGTAGACCGCCCGTCAAGTTTCATATAATTTGGACTTTGTTTGATACTCCAACGGTTAACCGACGGACCGAAAAGGCCTCATGTGTGTTGCAGCCCAACAACCCTCCATTTTGGCCCAAAACCCACCTAAGCCTTCTCCACCATCTAGATCGTTCGATCACGATCACGTGGCCGAAAACCGCACCTCATTTGGACTCTCCTAGCTCCCTCTATGCCTATAAATAGGTCCTCGAAAATCTCGGATCCCCCTCCCCGAAACCCTAAAAATCGTCTCCGCGCGGCCGGACATTGTCCGCACCGCGCCGGACACATCGCCGCGCCCACTCCCGTGCCACCATGTGGCATCTCCGCTCCGCCGTCACCGCGCCGCTCCGCCGCCACCGCGCCACTCTGCCGCCACCGCGCCGCCCAGCTGCCTGCCGAGCCGCGCCGCTCCACCGCCACCGCGCCGCCTCGCCGCCACCGCGCCGCCCCGCTGCCTGCCGAGCCGCCCCGCTTCGCCGCGCGCCGCCCTACCGCGCCGGCCGGAATCCGCTCCGGTGGCCGCCTCCCCGACGAATCCGCCGCCGGTGAACAGTGCCCCGACCGCGCCTCGGATTCCGTTCAAACCCTAGATCTGAGAGAGGTTGTTTTTTTTCACTAAGTCCCCGGTTTTCCCTAGCCCAAGTGCCCATGTTCATAGCCTCGTAACTTTGCTTCCGTAGCTCCGATTCATGCATATAGCATATCAAAATGTTCATCTCAGAGGGTACATCATTTCAATCCATTGCATGATTTTCATTTGAGTTCATCTTGATGCCCGAAATGATGTTAGAAGAGGGCTACTTGAGATAATTGTCAGATCTGCTGCTCCATTTAGCTTTTTGTCATTTTTGCCATGATTAATGTGTGCATGATATGCCCTGATGCTCTACATGTGTTTTGTTAAGGGTTTTGTTATCTTTCCAGAGGTGCAACCCATGTATTTTTGTGATGTGTATGATGACTAGCACAAACTTGCAAAGTGGTGCACTTGGTAACTCCGTTTTCAGGGACTTAGCAATTCCACTAAGTCCTTGAGCTGTTTATCTCATATGGCCATATGTTCATGTTGTTTCCTAGTGATCCGTACCTCTTTTGAGGATGATCAGTAAGGATGTTTTGTTAATCTTATAGTGCTCTATCCATCCATGTCTTTGTTTGCTATTATGGAGCACCCTAGCTCGAGTCAATCGAGCTCTACTTTTGCTACTTTGTGAATCTGGGCAGATTGTCAACTTGTTTGCAATTTTGCCGATGATGTTGTAGTTGATACGTGCATGTTATGCTGTTGTTCTTGCCATGTCTAGCTTGCATTTTGTGTGTTCTTGATAGATGTATGCTTAGCTTATCATGACTTGCTCCGTAGTGAGTGCATCGAGCTCGTAAACATGCCTACTTGATATCTGTTTTCAGCATGCTCCAGTTTTCACTAAGTCTGAGAACTGATTATGTTTTTGCTATGTTCACATGCTTGCAATTGTATTTTCTGATCCCTTTTGGCTCAAGGTCACTAAGGGACTTTTGTTAAGCTCTTTGAGTAGCTCCATGACATGCTTTACTTTGCCATGTTCAGGTCCTGTAGCATGTAGTTTTGTTGCTCCGAAGAGTGCTACCTGATCTGAAATTCTAGACAAGTGTTAATTTCACTAAGTCTGACATCTGTTTACCGTATGCATTTTTGCCATGCTTGTTTGAACCTGTTAATGGATGAATTGGCCATAGCTCAGTGCTAGATTTTTGTTAAGCATCTTGAATTCATCCCTGCCATGTATTTTGTTGTCATGTTTGGGTGCTGTAGCATGTTCGTTACGTTGCATTTAGATGGCTACTTGCTGTAAATCGCAGACCGGTGTCATATTTGAATCGCTTGCCATTTCCAAACCGTAACTCCGATTCCGGCGTTCTTTATATCGTTTTCAAGCGATTTCATCTCATCTTTCTAGTGGCACACTTGGATTCCCAAGTTGAGGCCAGGTTCTTGCATTTCCTGTCATATCTTGCATATGCATCCCGCATAGCATATCATCTTTGCATCATTTTGTTTGTTCCTTGCACGTGGTTGATTGTGTCCTTGTTGCTTGTTTGTCTTGTTTGGGTAGAGCCAGGAGACGAGTTCGCTAACGAGGAGCCTGTTGAGTTTTCTTTCGAGGATCCAGTAAACTCTGACAATTGTGCAGGCAAGATGATCATACCCTCGAAATCACTACTATCTTTGCTATGCTAGTTTGCTCGCTCTTTCGCTATGCCATTGCTACGATGCCTACCACTTGCTTTCAAGCCTCCCAAATTGCCATGTCAAACCTCTAACCCACCATGTCCTAGCAAACCGTTGATTGGCTATGTTACCGCTTTGCTCAGCCCCTCTTATAGCGTTGCTAGTTGCAGGTGAAGATTGGAGGCCGTTCCTTGTTGGAACATTTATTTACTTGTTGGGATATCATTATATTGCTATGTTATCTTAATGCATCTATATACTTGGTAAAGGGTGGAAGGCTCGGCCTCTCGCCTAGTGTTTTATTCCACTCTTGCCGCCCTAGTTTCCGTCATATCGGTGTTATGTTCCCGGATTTTGCGTTCCTTACGCGGTTGGGTTATAATGGGAACCCCTTGATAGTTCGCCTTGATTAAAGCTTTTCCAGCAATGCCCAACCTTGGTTTTACCATTTGCCACCTAGCCTCTTTTCCCTTGGGTTTCCGGAGCCCGAGGGTCATCTTATTTTAGCCCCACCGAGCCAGTGCTCCTCTGAGTGTTGGTCCCACCGAGCGATGTTCGGGGCTACCAGGGGCAACTCTGGGCTGTCCTACCCGACGTCTTGCTCATCTGAGTGTGCCCTGAGAACGAGATATGTGAAGCTCCTATCGGGATTTGTCGGCACATTTGGGCGGTGTTGCTGGTCTTGTTTTAACCTGTCGAAGTGTCTTGAAGAAACGAGATACCGAGTCTGATCGGAACGTCTTGGGAGGAGGTCTATTCCTTCGTTGACCGTGAGAGCTTGTCATGGGCTAAGTTGGGACTCCCCTGCAGGGATTTGAACTTTCGAAAGCCATGCCCGCGGTTATGGGCAGATGGGAATTTGTTAATGTCCGGTTGTAGATAACTTGAACCTTAACTTAATTAAAATGAATCAACTGAGTGTGTTACCGTGATGGCCTCTTCTCGGCGGAGTCCGGGAAGTGGACACGGTGTTGGAGTAATGTTTGCGCAGGTTGTTCTCTAGTTTCTCGCTCGCGCTTTGCCTCCTCTTCTCGCTCTCTTTTGCGAATAAGTTAGCCACCATATATGCTAGTCGCTTGTTGCAGCTCCACATATTTTACCTTGCCTTACCCATAAGCTTAAATAGTCTTGATCGCGAGGATGCGAGATTGCTGAGTCCCTGTGGCTCACAGATTACTATTACACCAGATGTAGGGCCTGATGATTCCGCTCCAGGAGACGCATTTGAGCTCAAGTGGCAGTTCGACGAAGACTCACAATGTTACTATGTTTCTTTTCCTGATGATCAGTAGTGGTGCCCAGTTGGGGGTGATTGGGACCGTGTCGCATGTTGGGTTATCTTTTATTTTGGCGCCGTAGTCGGGCCATGAGTGTTTGTATGATGTAATGTTATTTATGTACTTGATTGACGTGGCGAGTGTAAGCCAACTATGTTATCTCCCCTTTATTATTTATATTACATGGGATGTTGTGAAGATTGCCTAACTTGCGACATATTCCTTCAATGCGATTATGTCTCTAAGTCGTGCCTCGACACATGGGAGCTATAGTCGCATCAAGGGTGTTACAAGTTGGTAATAAGAGCCTTCCCCGACCTTAGGAGCCCCATTGCTTGATCGTTTTTAGCGGCCGAGTTGTGTCTAGAAAAATGTTTTGAGTCATTTAGGAATTATATATCGGAGAGTTTAGGAATTCTTTTTACTTCCCAGTCTCCTCATCGCTCTGGTAAGGCATCCTGACGTAGAGTTTTGACTCTTCTCTTCTCAAATTTCACTAAAAAATTTTTAGGATCACGCGGGTATCTTGGAATCGTTCCGATGGTTTTATGATGAGAACATTGTCTTGGTGCCTCCTGTCAGGGGTTTTGTGGAAGTGTCCCGGGGAGTTGAGCTCTGAGGTGTTGTCGTCATAATTTTATCGTTGCAGTTCTGGAATACCTGAGTTTAGTACGCCGACATCGAAAATCTCTTTTATGCAGTTCGTTGGTGAGATAACCTCGACGCCACCCAGTACTGGGGCGGGAGTTCGGGAGTATCGCCATAACTTGTATAACGGATGCTTTTCGAAGGTTGAGGTAGATGGTTTCCGAAGTTTCTTGGTTATGTGTTGAAGGATGGATACAGCTGGATGTAGGATTTGCTAGTTTGGGTGAGATATTATGCTTCCCCTGTATCCCCAACACCTGATTGCATAACCGGAAAGGTTCGGGAGTTTCATAGGTGGGAATTCTTGTAGCTCTAGTTCTTCTTCCACGGATATTGGTTTGAGATTGGGATTTCTTACCGATTATTCGTTCTTGATCCGTACCTTGTTGATTTATTTCTCTACCTTAATTCTACGTGGCTTCTCAATTTATGGATATGTGACCATTTCAAGAGGAATGCATTCGTTCATTTTGTTCGGATGTGAAGACTATATGTTGCAATTTTCATTCCGTTGGATTCAGCTTCAATATTTGTCTATCGATGTGCTAATGGATGTCAACCTCTTCAGGATGGCTCCTCCAATGCGCACGACTACGAATCCTAATCCGCCACCACCTCCACCTCCTCCGGAGGCATGTCAAGCTGTGATGGCCGCAATCAATGCAAACACGCAGTTGATCATGCAAATTCTTCAAGAGCGCAATCAAGGCAACCAAGGGAACCAGGGCAACAATCAGAATCACTTTGCTACACTCAACCAGTTCCTTGCTAATGGGCCAAAGACTTTCAGCAATTGTGTTGAGGCAACCGATGCTGACGATTGGCTAGTGGATCTGTGCAAGCATTTCGAGTGCAGTAACGTCAGGCCTGAGGACTTTGTCAAGTTCGCTTCGTTCCAACTCAAAGATCAAGCTGCAGAATGGTTCCAGCAGTACAAGGACTCCAGAGGTGGACGTGTTATCACTTGGGATGATTTCCGTCGAGATTTCCGAGCTCATCATATTCCCTCAGAGCGTGGTTGAAAGCAAGCGTGAGGAATTCCGCAACCTGAAGCAAGGCTCTTTGTCTGTCTATGACTACAACAAGTTGTTCCAGAAGCTCGCCCGCTTTGCCAAGCAGGACGTCCCTGATGAGAAGAGCATGATATACCAGTTCAGGGGTGGTCTCAGAGAAGAAATTCAGCTAGCTCTTGTTCTCTTCGAGCCCTTGAGATACGATGAGTTCTACAACATGGCACTGAAGCAAGAGGCTGCTCAATTGAGGTGTGATGCTTCCAAGAAGCGAGTCAGAGATGTCACTCCTTCTTCCTATACTCAAGTGGCCAAGCAGCAGAAGTATTGGCTTCCTCCTCCTCCGTTCCATCAGCCGTATCAGCAGAAGAGCAAAGGTGGCAGTGGTTCTTCCCACCCACCCAAACCTGGCTTTCAGAACAAGACTTCGTCTCAAGCTCCAAGATCGAGTGCTCCGTATCACCGTCCACTTTCAGAGGTCACGTGCAACAAGTGCCAACAGAAGTGTCACTATGCCAACAAGTGTTTCAACCAGAGGCGTCTTCCTCCTCCTCCTCCTGTGAGATCGGCAAGTATAGCTATGGTCAAGCATAACCCCAAGTCCGCCAAGGTCAACTTGCTGAATGCAGCTCAGGCAGAGGACTCACCAGATGTGATCATGGGTAACCTTCCTGTTAATGACATTCCCACAAGAGTTCTTTTTGACACTGGTGCATCTTTATCATTTTTATCGAAGCCTTTTGCATCTATGCATGATGTGCATACTATTGATTTGCCTAAGCCGATAGCGGTTTCTTCTCCGGGTTTTTTCATGAACACCAAAATGATGGCTCCGGATGTTACTATCACATTGGGCGATTACAAGTTTCTTTCTTCTCCAATGGTTCTTGGTAACTCGGATATTGATCTTATTCTTGGAATGGATTGGCTTATTAAGCACAAGGCTCAGCTTGATTGTGCAGCCAGGCAGATTCAATTGACTCATTCGTTTGAGGATGTAATTGTCTTTGCCACTCGTGATGATACTATCCGTCTGTTTTCTCTCAATGAGAAGGGTGAATTGGATGCTATCTCGCAAATTCTAGTCGTTTGCGAATATCAAGACGTCTTTCCAGAAGAGCTTCCAGGAATGCCTCCGCATCGGCTAGTTGAATTCGTTATTGATCTTGAGCCTGGCACGGAACCTGTTTGCAAACGTCCTTACAAGCTCGGACCTGAAGTGTTGAAGGAGCTGAAGAAGCAACTCGATATTCAAGAGAAAATGGGTCTCATCCGGCCTAGTTCTTCTCCGTGGGGTTGTGGTGTTCTTTTTGTGAAGAAGAAGGATGGAACGAACCGACTTTGTGTTGATTATTGTCCATTGAACAAGAAGACCATCGGTAACGAATACCCACTTCCCAACATCAATGAGCTGTTCGAACAACTCAAAGGTGCCCAAGTATTCTCCAAGCTTGATCTCCGTATGGGTTATCATCAGATTCGAATCCGTGAGCAAGATATTCCCAAGACGGCTTTCAGGACAAGCTTTGGTTCATATGAATACACTGTCATGTCTTTTGGCCTCGTCAACGCTCCTCCGACGTTCTCTCGCATGATGAACTTCATCTTCAACGCCTACACCAATGACTTCGTTTTGGTCTATCTCGACGACATTCTGGTTTTCTCGAAGAACAAGGAAGATCATGCCAAGCACTTGCGTTTGGTTCTTGATAAGCTCAGAGAACATCAGTTCTACGCCAAGTTCTCCAAGTGTGAATTTTGGCTCGATGAGGTTCTTTATCTTGGTCATATCATCTCTGCCAAGGGCATTGCCGTGAATCCTGAGAAGGTGTCTGCAATTGTGAATTGGGAACCTCCTCAGAACGTGAAGCAACTCCGTAGCTTCCTCGGTCTCGCAAGCTATTGCCGAAGATTCGTTGAAAACTTTTCTAAGATCGCGAAGCCTCTCTCTAATCTTCTCCAGAAGCACGTCAAGTACGTTTGGTCTCCGGAGTGTGACATTGCTTTCAACACTTTGAAAGAGAAATTGATCACTGCTCCAGTTCTGACTCCGCCTGATGAATCCAAGCCGTACGAGGTCTTTTGTGATGCCTCTCTCCAAGGTCTTGGCGCAGTTTTGATGCAAGAGAAGAAAGTTGTTGCTTATACCTCTCGCCAGTTGAAGCCTAATGAGAAGAACTACCCCACTCATGATCTCGAGTTGGCGGCAGTTGTGCATGCTCTTTTGACTTGGAGACATCTCTTATTGGGAAGAAAAGTGGACATTTTCACTGATCACAAGAGTCTCAAGTACATCTTCACTCAGCCTAATCTCAACCTCAGGCAAACTCGATGGGTCGAAATGATTCAAGAGTATAATCCGAGTATCGAGTATACTCCAGGCAAGGCCAATGTGATTGCTGACGCATTGAGCAGGAAAGCTTATTGCAACAGTCTGATTCTCAAGCCTTATCAACCCGAGCTTTGTGAAGCTTTCCGCAAACTTAATCTGCAAGTTGTTCCTCAAGGTTTCCTCGCCAACCTTCAAGTCTCTCCTACCTTGGAAGACCAGATTCGCCAAGCCCAGCTTCTTGATGCTATGGTGAAAAAGGTGAAGATTGGGATTGCCAAGAGTCAACCCAAGTACAAGTGCTACCGCCTTGATGACAAGGACACTCTCTTCTTCGAGGATCGTATTGTTGTACCCAAAGGTGACCTCCGTAAAGTGATCATGAACGAGGCTCACAATTCTCTCCTCTCCATCCACCCTGGGAGCACGAAGATGTATCAGGACCTCAAGCAGGCTTATTGGTGGACTCGAATGAAGCGCGAGATTGCTCAATTCGTGAATGAATGTGATGTCTGCAGAAGAGTGAAGGCAGAACACCAAAGGCCAGCTGGTCTCCTCCAACCTCTTGCCATTCCAGAATGGAAGTTTGACCACATTGAAATGGACTTCGTGACTGGGTTTCCAAAGTCCAAGCGTGGCAATGATGCTATATTCGTTGTCATCGACAAACTCACTAAAGTGGCTCACTTTCTGCCTATCAAAGAGTCGATCACTGCAGCTCAATTGGCGGAACTCTATACCTCTCGTATTGTCTCTCTGCACGGTATTCCACAAGTGATCTCTTCAGACCGTGGCAGCATCTTTACATCCAAGTTTTGGGATTCTTTTCAGAAGGCCATGGGCACCAACATCCGCTTCAGCACAGCTTTCCATCCTCAAACTAGCGGTCAAGTCGAGCGTGTCAACCAGATTCTTGAAGATATGCTCAGGGCTTGTGTGATCTCCTTCGGCATGAAGTGGGAGGATTGTCTTCCTTATGCTGAATTCTCCTACAACAACAGTTTTCAAGCAAGTTCGGGCAAGGCCCCATTTGAAATTCTGTATGGCAGGAAGTGCCGTACCCCTCTCAACTGGTCTGAAACCGGTGAACGTCAGCTTTTGGGTAATGACTTAATCACAGAGGCAGAGGAAATGTGCAAAGTCATTCATGATAACCTCAAAGCAGCCCAATCCCGTCAGAAGAGCTACTATGATAGTAAGCACCGTGATTTGGCTTTCGAGATCGGAGATCATGTTTACCTCCGCGTCTCTCCTATGAAAGGTACTCGTCGCTTCGGTATCAAAGGGAAGCTTGCCCCTAGATATGTGGGACCTTTCAAGATTGTCAGCAAGAGAGGCGACCTCGCCTATCAACTCGAGCTTCCTTCAAACTTTGCAAATGTTCATGACGTGTTCCATGTCTCTCAGCTTCGAAAGTGCTTCAAGACTCCTGACCGCACCGTCAACTTCGAGGACATTGAGCTCCAAGAAGATCTCTCTTATCGTGAGCACCCAGTTGCTATTCTTGAAGAGACTGAACGCAAGACTCGCAACAAATCAATCAAATTTCTCAAAGTCAAGTGGTCACACCATTCCGACCGCGAGGCTACCTGGGAACGTGAGGATCACCTCCGTTCTGAGTACCCGGTGTTCTTTTAGTCCTAGATCTCGGGACGAGATCCTTTCGTAGTGGTGGAGTGTTGTAACACCCCGGATGTAACTTTCCCAATTTGTACTCCAACTCTTGCTGTTTCCGGCGTTAAGTTATTTTATTTTCTCGAGTTCGGGTCTTTGTCTCCGTGTGTTGTTGTCGTTGTCATGCATCTCATATCATGTCATCATGTGCATTGCATTTGCATACGTGTTCATCTCATGCATTTGAGCATTTTCCCCATTGTCCGTTTTGCATTCCGGTGCTTCGTTCTCCTCTGGTGGTCAATTCTACCTTTCTTTCGTGTGGGGTTTAAACATTTCCGGATTGGACCGAGACTTGCCAAGCGGCCTTGGTTTACTACCGGTAGACCGCCCGTCAAGTTTTGTATCATTTCGACTTCGTTTGATACTCCAATGGTTAACCGAGCGACCGAAAAGGCCTCATGTGTGTTGCAACCCAACACCCCCTCCATTTTGGCCCAAAACCCACCTAAGCCTTCTCCATCATCTAGATCGTTCGATCACGATCGTGTGGCCGAAAACCGCACCTCATTTGGACTCTCCTAGCTCCCTCTATGCCTATAAATAGGTCCTCCTCGAAAATCTCGGCTCCCCCTCCCCAAAACCCTAAAAATCGTCTCCGCGCGGCCGTACATTGTCCGCACCGCGCCGGACACATCGCCGCGCCCACTCCCGTGCCACCACGTGGCATCTCCGCTCCGCTGCCACCGCGCCGCTCCGCCGCCACCGCGCCGCCCAGCTACCTACCGAGCCGTGCCGCTTCGCCGCCACCGCGTCGCCCCGCTGCCTGCCGAGCCGCCCCGCTCCGCCGCGCGCTGCCCTGCCGCGCCGGCCGGAATCCGCTCCGGTGGCCGCCTCCCCGACGAATCCGGCGCCGGTGAACAGTGCCCCGACCGCGCCTCGGATTCCGTTCAAACCCTAGATCTGAGAGAGGTTGTTTTTTTCACTAAGTCCCCGGTTTTCCCTAGCCCAAGTGCCCATGTTCATAGCCTCGTAACTTTGCTTTCGTAGCTCCGATTCATGCATATAGCATATCAAAATGTTCATCTCAGAGGGTACATCATTTCAATCCATTGCATGATTTTCATTTGAGTTCATCTTGATGCCCGAAATGATGTTAGAAGAGGGCTACTTGAGATAATTGTCAGATCTGCTGCTCCATTTAGCTTTTTGTCATTTTTGCCATGATTAATGTGTGCATGATATGCCCTGATGCTCTACATGTGTTTTGTTAAGGGTTTTGTTATCTTTCCAGAGGTGCAACCCATGTATTTTTGTGATGTGTATGATGACTAGCACAAACTTGCAAAGTGGTGCACTTGGTAACTCCGTTTTCAGGGACTTAGCAATTCCACTAAGTCCTTGAGCTGTTTATCTCATATGGCCATATGTTCATGTTGTTTCCTAGTGATCCGTACCTCTTTTGAGGATGATCAGTAAGGATGTTTTGTTAATCTTGTAGTGCTCTATCCATCCATGTCTTTGTTTGCTATTATGGAGCACCCTAGCTCGAGTCAATCGAGCTCTACTTTTGCTACTTTGTGAATCTGGGCAGATTGTCAACTTGTTTGCAATTTTGCCGATGATGTTGTAGTTGATACGTGCATGCTATGCTATTGTTCTTGCCATGTCTAGCTTGCATTTTGTGTGTTCTTGATAGATGTATGCTTAGCTTATCATGACTTGCTCCGTAGTGAGTGCATCGAGCTTGTAAACATGCCTACTTGATATCTGTTTTCAGCATGCTCCAGTTTTCACTAAGTCTGAGAACTGATTATGTTTTTGCTATGTTCACATGCTTGCAATTGTATTTTCTGATCCCTTTTGGCTCAAGGTCACCAAGGGACTTTTGTTAAGCTCTTTGAGTATCTCCATGACATGCTTTACTTTGCCATGTTCAGGTCCTATAGCATGTAGTTTTGTTGCTCCGAAGAGTGCTACCTGATCTGAAATTCCAGACAAGTGTTAATTTCACTAAGTCTGAGATCTGTTTACCGTATGCATTTTTGACATGCTTGTTTTAACCTGTTAATGGATGAATTGGCCGTAGCTCAGTGCTAGATTTTTGTTAAGCATCTTGAATGCATCCCTGCCATGTATTTTGTTGTCATGTTTGGGTGCTGTAGCATGTTCATTACATTGCATTTAGATGGCTACTTGCTGTAAATCGCAGACCGGTGTCATATTTGAATCGCTTGCCATTTCCAAACCGTAACTCCGATTCCGGCGTTCTTTATATCGTTTTCAAGCGATTTCATCTCATCTTTCCAGTGGCACACTTGGATTCCCAAGTTGAGGCCAGGTTCTTGCATTTCCTGTCATATCTTGCATATGCATCCCGCATAGCATATCATCTTTGCATCATTTTGTTTGTTCCTTGCACGTGGTTGATTGTGTCCTTGTTGCTTGTTTGTCTTGTTTGGGTAGAGCCGGGAGACGAGTTTGCTAACGAGGAGCCCTTGAGTTTGCTTTCGAGGATCCAGTTAACTCTGACAACTGTGCAGGCAAGATGATCATACCTTCGAAATCACTACTATCTTTGCTATGCTAGTTTGCTTGCTCTTTCGCTATGCCATTGCTACGATGCCTACCACTTGCTTTCAAGCCTCCCAAATTGCCATGTCAAACCTATAACCCACCATGTCCTAGCAAACCGTTGATTGGCTATGTTACCGCTTTGCTCAGCCCCTCTTATAGCGTTGCTAGTTGCAGGTGAAGATTGGAGGCCGTTCCTTGTTGGAACATTTATTTACTTGTTGGGATATCATTATATTGCTATGTTATCTTAATGCATCTATATACTTGGTAAAGGGTGGAAGGCTCGGCCTCTCGCCTAGTGTTTTGTTCCACGCTTGCCGCCCTAGTTTCCGTCATAGCGGTGTTATGTTCCCGGATTTTGCGTTCCTTACGCGGTTGGGTTATAATGGGAACCCCTTGATAGTTCGCCTTCATTAAAGCTTTTCCAGCAATGCCCAACCTTGGTTTTACCATTTGCCACCTAGCCTCTTTTCCCTTGGGTTTCCGGAGCCCGAGGGTCATCTTATTTTAGCCCCCCGGGCCAGTGCTCCTCTGAGTGTTGGTCCCACCGAGCGATGTTCGGGGCTACCAGGGGCAACTCTGGGCTGGCCTACCCGACGTCTTGCTCATCTGAGTGTACCCTGAGAACAAGATATGTGCAGCTCCTATTGGGATTTGTCGGCACATTCGGGCGGTGTTGCTGGTCTTGTTTTAACCTGTCAAAGTGTCTTGAAGAACCGAGATACTGAGTCTGATCGGAACATCTTGGGAGGAGGTCTATTCCTTCATTGACCGTGAGAGCTTGTCATGGGCAAAGTTGGGACTCCCCTGCAGGGATTTGAACTTTCGAAAGTCATGCCCACGATTATGGGCAGATGGGAATTTATTATTGTCCGGTTGTAGATAACTTGAACCTTAACTTAATTAAAATGAATCAACTGAGTGTGTTACCATGATGGCCTCTTCTCGGCGGAGTCTGGGAAGTGGACACGGTGTTGGAGTAATGTTTGCGCAGGTTGTTCTCTAGTTTCTCGCTCGCGCTTTGCCTTCTCTTCTCGCTCTCTTTTGCGAATAAGTTAGCCACCATATATGCTAGTCGCTTGCTGCAGCTCCACATACTTTTGTATCTTGCCTTACCCATAAGCTTAAATAGTCTTGATCGTGAGGGTGCGAGATTGCTGAGTCCCTGTGGCTCACAGATTACTATTACACCAGATGCAGGGCCTGATGATTCCGCTCCAGGAGATGTGTTTGAGCTCAAGTGGGAGTTCGACGAAGACTCACAATGTTACTATGTTTCTTTTCCTGATGATCAGTAGTGGTGCCCAGTTGGGGGTGATTGGGACCATGTCGCATGTTGGGTTATCTTTTATTTTGGTGCCTTAGTCGGGCCATTAGTGTTTGGATGATGTAATGTTATTTATGTACTTGATTGACATGGCGAGTGTAAGCCAACTATGTTATCTCCCCTTTATTATTTATATTACATGGGATGTTGTGAAGATTGCCTAACTTGCGACATATGCCTTCAATGCGATTATGTCTCTAAGTCGTGCCTCGACACATGGGAGCTATAGTCGCATCGAGGGTGTTACAATATCTCTATGTCTGATGCTGAAACACAATCTGGTAATGAACATGAACCTAGTGAAAATGTTAATGATGATGTTCATGATGATGCTCAACCTAGTAATGATAATGATGTAGAAGTTGAACCTGCTATTGATCTTGATAACCCACAATCAAAGAATCAACGTTATGATAAAAGAGACTTCATTGATAGGAAACATGGTAAAGAAAGAGAACCATGGGTTCAGAAACCCATGCCTTTTCCTTCGAAACCATCCAAGAAAAAGGATGATGAGGATTTTGAGCGCTTTGCTGAAATGATTAGACCTATCTTTTTGCGTACGCGATTGACTGATGTGCTCAAAACAAATCCTTATGCTAAGTATATGAAGGATATCATTACTAATAAAAGAAAGATATCGGAGGTTGAAATTTCCACCATGCTTGCTAATTACACTTTTAAGGGTGGAATACTAAAGAAACTTGTAGATCCAGGAGTACCTACTATACCATGCTCCATTAAAAGAAATTATGTTAAAACTGCTTTATGTGATCTTGGAGCCGGTGTTAGTGTTATGCCTCTCTCTTTATATCATAGACTTGACTTGAATAAGTTGACACCTATTGAAATATCTTTGCAAATGGCTGATAAATCAACTGCTATACCTGTCGGTATTTGTGAGGATGTGCCTATTGTGGTTGCAAACGTTACTATTTTAACGGACTTTGTTATTCTTGATATTCCCGAGGACGATAGTATGTCTATTATTCTTGGAAGACCTTTCCTTAATACTGCAGGGGCTGTTATTGATTGCAACAAAGGCAATGTCACTTTTCATGTTAATGGTAATGAGCATATCGTGCACTTTCTGAGGAAACAACCTCAAGTTTATAGTGTCAACTCTATTGGAAAAATTCCATCGATTATATTTGGAGGTTTTGAATTTCCTCTTCCTACTTTCAAAGAGAAATATGATATACTTATTGTTGGGGATGTCCATATCCCCGTTGAGGTAACATAGTGTTATTCGTAATTTCTCCGGTTCCATGATTATCGGAATGAGTTTGTTAACAAGACTTGATCAACCTTGTTAGTGGATTCTTTTTGATGAGCATGAGATGGATGAAACTAGAAGCACAACCTTCTGTACCCTCTTTATATTTTCTGTTCTTTAGTAGAAATAAAGTAAAATAGTATTTTTCTGTCTGTTTCCTGACTTATCCGTGCAAAATAAAAATATCCCGAAAATAGAAGTCCTCAGAATGCCATGCCAATTTAATATGATTTTTTCGGGAATATTTAAGGATTTTTAGTGCAAAAATTACCGCGGGGGAGCTGCCACCTGGTCACGAGGTTGGAGGGCGCGCCCTACCCCCCTGGGCGCGCCCCTTGCCTTGTGGGCCCACGGTAGCCCTCCTCCACTTATTCCTGCACCCATCTTCTTCCTCTATCTTGCACAAACCCGAAAAACCAACTCAAGCTCGTGTTCCAGCAACTTTTGCTGCGATTTTTGATCTCCTTGCTCAAAGCACCTCTCGCAAAACTGCTTGGGGAGATTGTTCCTTGGTATGTGACTCCTCCATTGGTCCAGTTAGTTTTTGTTCTAGTGCTTTATTCATTGCAAATTTGTGCTCCATAGGTGACCATGTTCTTGAGCTTGCATGTCAAATATATATGGTTCCAAGTAGTTCTAATGCTTGATATATGCTCTAGGCACTTGTATGAGTAGTTGCTATTAATCTTATTGAAGTTGGTTCACTTTTGTTTGAAGTTACTAAAAATTTCAGAATTATTTTCAGAGAAAACAATATGCTTAGGAGGATGTTCCAAGGTGGTTCTTCAAGGAAGCAAGGTCCCAGACTTGCAATGCGTGATGGTGACGAGGAACCACCAAGAGACGCTCTCGTGAGGCCCTGTGAATGGCCTTCGGAAAAATTTATGAATCAAGTGGGAATTAAAGAAGAATTTTACGCATATGTGCGTAATGCCGGTCTTGAGGACTTTGAAGCTGATAAATGCCCCCAGTATCGTTATCTAACAAGTTCATTTGTGGGGAGGTTTGATTATTCATCTTCGCGTAATTCTCCTTCAGTCATGTTTGACCTTTATGACAAGTCTTATACCATGGACTTAGAGGATTTCACTCGTGCATGCAAACTTCCATCTTGGGGTAGTATCAGGGATCCCCCTAAATCTGAATATAGAGATTTTCTTACTAGAATAAGTGTGGGGGAATCTAGAGATATAGCACAGGCCACTATAGGGAGCATTCACTTTCCTGCTATACATTATTTTGCTGTCTTCATTGGTAGATGTATAACTGCTAAGGATGAAGCATGTCACATGTGTGCCCCTAATCTCAGCATTATCAGAAGTGCTGTGTTAGGGGACCAAGCTTATCATATGGGAGCCATTGTAGCTCATAGGTTGCATCTTAATAGACGTAACGGAGATTTCTTTGGAGGAATTTATGCAAGCCGCTTAGCTAATTTTCTTGATGTAGACATTCGTGAGGGTGATGTGGAATTGCCCACTTCTTATTTAGATCTTGATCCTATATTTTCCCACCAGTTCATTGAGAGGACTGGACCACCTTACCAGTATCGACTAATCTTTGACAGACGGCATGTGGTCCATGTTGCTCTTCCTGCTCCTACCTTCTTTGATTTTCAGGCGAGAGGAAGATATATTATTACTAGAGAGGAGGCAGATGAGTACGAGAGGGGAGTGGAAGCAGCCCGACGCCGTGTTGCTGCTCAGCAGGCGGTAGCCGCTGCATCGCAGTACGACCCTAGCTTCACCTACGGATATCAGCCAAGTTATCCCTGGCAATAGACCAACTTAGGCCAAAAGCCTAAGCTTGGGGGAGTACGTATTTCCCACTGACATTACATTCATGTTCACACACACTCATTGCTAGATGTCGGTGCTCATACTCTTTCATTGTAATATCCATGTTAGTTTAAATTTATTTTTCTAGCTTTCTTCTTGTGTGTTTGATAAACCTTAAGAAAAAAAAATTTAGTGTTAGTCTACTTTCCATGCTTGTAGTAGAATTAAAAAGAAAACCCAAAAATATTTCCCGTCCTTCTTTTGCTTGTTGGGAGCTTTCCCTTGTAAATAGTTTTTATTTTTCTTTTCCTTTCTTTGGGGATCGAGAAGACTATATTGAAAATGCTTAGTGGCTCTTATATGCATGATTGTTTATTTAACTTAGAACCCATATTACTTGTCTTCTCTCTTGAGTTGAATGCTTGCAGATTCCATCTTAGTCCAATGCACGTGCACTCTTATTATTATACACACCGTTCGGTCGTGCAAGTGAAAGGCAATAATGATGATATATGATGGACTCATTGGGATGAGAAAAGCTGGTATGAACTCGACCTCTCTTGTTTTTGTAAATATGATGATTCATCGTTCCTGATTCAGCTATTATGAAGTAAACATATTTGCAATGACATTTAGAGATTGTAGTTGCTTGTGCCATGCTTGATTAGCTATGAGTTATAATGGTTAACCTTGCGTGCCAACATGCTATTGAGATGATTATGATGTGGTATGATAGGATGGTATCCTCCTTTAAATGAATTGAGTGACTCGACTTGGCACATGTTCATGCATGTAGTTGAATCAAATCAACATAGCCTTCATGATATTTATGTTCATGGTGGATTATATCCTACTCATGCTTATATTCGGTGTGAATTAATTTTAATGCATGTTTACGACTGTTGTCGCTCTCTCAGTTGGTCGCTTCCCAGTCTTTTGCTAGCCTTCACCTGTACTAAGCGGGAATACTGCTTGTGCATCCAAACTCCTTAAACCCCAAAGTTGTTCCATATGAGTCCACTATACCTTCCTATATGCGGTATCTACCTGTCGTTCCAAGTAAATTTGTATGTGCCAAACTCCAAACCTTCCAATGAAATTCTGTTTTGTATGCTCGAGCAGCTCATGTGCAACTATGGCTGCCTATATCTTCCATGCTAGGTGGGTTATTCTCAAGAGGAGTGGACTCCGCTCCTCATTCACGAGAAAGGGCCGGTAACCGGGATGCCCAGTTCCATGATCCAAAAGGATCAAAGCAAATCAAAATAATTAAACAAAACTCCCCCTGGGACCCGTTGAATGTTGGAGGCACTCGTTGTTTCGAGCAAGCCATGGATTGATGCTTGTGGAGGAGGGGGAGTATAAACCTTTACCATTCTGTTTGGGAACTGCCTATAATGCATGCAGTATGGAAGATACAGCCATCTCATAGTTGTTACGTTGACAGTGAAAGTATGCCGCTCAAAATATTATTTATCTCTATTTCGAAAATTGAGCTCTGGCACCTCTACAAATCCCTACTGCCCTCTGCGAAGGGCCTATCTATTTACTTTTATGTTGAGTCATCACCCTTCTTATTAAAAAGCACCCGCTGGAGAGCACACTGTCGTTTGCATTCATTATGATTGGTTTATATTGGGTATGACTTGACTGGATCTCTTTTACCATGAATTACAATGTTTAGTCAGTCCTTGATCTTTAAAAGTGCCTACATTATATTGATGAACTGGAGCTAGTTCTGTGTCACCCTATGTTATGACTGTTACATGATGAACCACATCCAGCATAATTATCCATCATTGATCCGGTGCCTACGAGTTTTCCATATACTGGTTTACACTTATTTACTTTTCCATTGCTACTATTACAATCACTACAAAAATACCAAAAACATTACTTTTGCTGTCTTTACTTTGTTACCGTTACCACCACTATCATATTACTTTGCTACTAAACACTTTGCTGCAGATACTAAGTTTCCAGGTGTGGTTGAATTGACAACTCAGCTGCTAATACTTGAGAATATTCTTTGGCTCCCCTTGTGTCGAATCAACAAATTTGGGTTGAATATTCTACCCTTGAAAACTGTTGCGATCCCCTATACTTGTGGGTTATCAATTTGCAGCCCAGCAGGCCTGACAAAGCGACTTACTTGGCAAATCACAAAAAAAAACTGGGCTGTGGCCGTGGACCCAGCTGTCAGCCTCTCCATGTACAGTACTCTTCCGATGGAAGTCGTTCCTTGACCACGTTGACCATGCCGCGCGGAGAGCACCACAGCGGTGGACGACGGCGAGGCCTAGGAAGGGACGACGCGGCAGTGGAAGCCCGCGCAGAGAGGACTACGAGGGTTCACTGATTCGGCTGCGGTGTGAGGCTACCGTCACCGCAGGGCCTGACCAGCGGTGGGAAAAGTAGGGGGCAGTGAGGCCTCTGCGGCAGCACAGCCGGCCACGGGAGGCAGGAGCATGCGGCACGACCGGCGCTGCTTTGGGCGGCTGGAGCAAGAAGACCAGAGGTTGAAGAATCACTACGGCCGTTGGATGGACGTTGTACGGTCACTAGAGCTAGAATCGTTCATATTGACTAAGTTGACAAAGCCCTTCGTCCCCGTCAACTTAGTAGGCCCACAAGCCAGCCTCCCAGCAAGGTGGGTCCCAGCTAGCCGGGGGAGTATTCATTTTTTTTTGTGTAATAAGGAGGCACTTCTGGTGGGTACGAGCTGACAGCGGGGGGGGGGGACGTTTTCTTCGTGAAATACAGTGGCCCGTCCGGTGGGTCCCAGCAGTCAGGGGGAAATGATTTTTTTCGCAAAATACTGGTGGCCCGTCCGGTGGGTCCCCGCTGTCAGGTGGAGGAATAATTATTTTGCACGTAATAAGGAGGCACTTCCTTGCTGCGGCCGTGGACCGAGCTGTCAGCCTCTCCACGTACAGTCCATGTCCGATGGAA
This sequence comes from Triticum aestivum, assembly GCF_018294505.1. Taxonomy (NCBI): domain Eukaryota; kingdom Viridiplantae; phylum Streptophyta; class Magnoliopsida; order Poales; family Poaceae; genus Triticum; species Triticum aestivum. Next base: position 753,232,591 of record NC_057797.1, on the reverse strand, counting down.
GACGTTTCTTGACCACGTTGACCACGCCGCACCAAGAGCACCAGGGCGGTGGATGATGGCGAGGCCTAGGAAGGGGACGATGCGGAGCCGGGGAAGACGCGGTAGTGGATGCCCACGCGTAGAGGAGTACGAGGGTTCACTGGTTCGCTGCGGTGTGAGGCTGTCGTCGCCGCAGAATAACAGCGGGTGTGGGTGAGTAGAGGGATGGTCTGGCCAGTGTTGGGAGTAGTAGGTGCGGTGAGGCCTCCGCCGCATCGCAGCTGGCCACGGTGGGCAGGAGCACGAGGCATGACTGGCGCTGGTTTGGGCGGCTGGATCAAGAAGACCAGAGGTTGAAGAAGCACTACGGCCGTTGGATGGACATCGTACGGTCACTGGAGCTAGAATCGTGCATATTGACTAAGTTGACAAAGCCCTCCATCCCCGTCAACTTAGTAGGCCTACAAGTCAGCCTGCCACTAAGGTGGGTCCTAGCTAGCATGGGGTATTCATTTTTTTTGTGAGTAATAAGGAGGCACTTCCGGTGGGTCCGAGCTGACAGCAGGGGGAACGTTTTTTTGCGAAATAGTATGGCCCATCAGGGTGTGTCCCAGCAGTCAGGGGCAAACATTTTTTTCGCGATATACTGGTGGGCGTCCGATGGGTCCCTGCTGTGAGGTGGAGGAATAATTATTTTCCGCGTAATAAGGAGGCACTTCCTTGCGGCTGCCGTGGACTCAGCTGTCAGCCTCTCCATGTACAGTATTCTTCCGATGGAATTCGGTCGTTGACCATATTGACCGCGCCGCGCCGACAACACGACGGCGGTGGACGACGGCGAGGCCTAGGAAGGGGACGACGCGGAGTCGAGGAAGACGCGGCAGTGGATGCCCACGCGGAGAGGAGTACGAGGGTTCACTGGTTCAGCTGCACTGCCGTCGCCGCAGAATAACAGGGTGTGTGGGTGAGTGGAGTGGAGGGATGGCCTGGCCAGCGGTGGGAGTAGTATGGGGGCGGTGAGGCCTCCGCGGCAGCACAGCCGGCCATGGGAGGCAGGAGCAGGCGGCACGACCAGCGCTACTTTGGGCGGCTGGAGCACCAGAGGTTGAAGAAGCACTACGGCCGTTGGATGGACATCGTACGATCAGTCGAGCTAGAATCATGCATTTTAACTAAGTTGACAAAGCCCTTCGTCCCCGTCAACTTAGTAGGCCCACTATACTGGGTCCCAGCTAGCAGGGGGAGTATTCATTTTTTGTGCGTAATAAGGAGGCACTTCCTTGCATGCGAAGATATAGCTGGTGGGTCTGAGCTGTTAGCGGCGGTAACGTTTTTTTTCGTGAAATACAGAGGCCGTTTCGGTGGGTCCCAGATGTCAGGTGGAGGAAATCATTATTTTGCGCGTAATTAGGAGGCATTTCCTTGCGTGCGACCGTCGACCCAGCTGTCAGCCTCTCCATGTACAGTCCACTTCAGATGCATGTCGGTCGTTGACCACGCTGACCATGCCACGCCGAGAGCACCAGGGCAGTGGACGATGGCGGGGCCTAGGAAGGGAACGACACGGAGGCAGGGAAGACTCAGCCATTCTTTTTGTTTCCCACGCGGAGGGGAGTACGACTGTACGAGGGTTTACTGGTTCGTCTGCCATCGCCGGAGAATAACAGCAGGTGTGGGTGAGTAGAGGGACGGCTAGGCCAACGATGGGAGTACGGTGGGGTGGTGAGGCCTACGCGGCAGCACAGCCGGACGTGGGGAGGAGGGAGCAGGCAGTCCCGCTGGCGCTTGTTTGAGCGGCTGGAGCAGGAAGAGCAGAGATTGAAGAAGCACGACGGCCGTTGGATGGACATCCAACAGTATATAGGCCATCTATGAAAAGCCTCGAATATGTGGAAAACAGCATACAACCCATCTGCCATTATTTCAAATAATTTACAGCCCATTTGCTAATTCTTACGGGTTTTTTTGGAGCCCACATTCTTTATGTTAGCATTACAGCCCATATTGTGGCCACGGTTAAAAAATTATACGAAATTTCGCATATGTCGGTGCGGTCTGAACTGTTTTTAATCCCGAAATTTCGAGTCACATTCAGACTGATTTTAAAAATAAATTTATATCAATATAAAATCCAATAAATTGTCCACGCATAAAAATCAATGCAATTTAAAATCTCGAAATGAGAAAAAGATATTTGAAAATAATTGTCGGTTTGATGTGTTTAAAAAATGTACAACCCATTTCTCATTACTTATAGGCCATTTTCTCGGCCAGCCGAATGAAGCTCTCCTCGTCTTGAAAGATTTGCAGCCTAGCTGGCCTGATAAAGCGACTTACTTGACAAATCAAAAAAGAACCGGGCTAGCCATTTTCAGAAAGAAAAAAACTACTGGGCTGGTCTGTGGTAAACATAAAAGAAAAGGCTGTCTAGACAGGCCAGAGTGTCCCGCACAGCCCAGTTGACACCCTACTTCCGTCTCAAAAACAAATTAGATGAATGTCACTCCAATTGTGGCGATTCATAAAAATGCCACTGCAATTTCCAAACTTTCAAAAATGCCACTGCAATTTTTGCAAACTTTGAAAAACGCCACTGCAATTTGCAAACTTTGAAAAACGCCACTCCAGACTTCGATAAATGCCACTAGAAATGGCATGAAATGGCATTTTTCAAAGTTTGGAAATTGCAGTGGCATTTCTCGGATACACCAGATTTGGAGTGGCATTTATCAAATTAAGCCAAAACAAAAATAACTGGGTGAGCTGCTGGGTCCCTGGTGTTAGCCGCTCGTTGTGCAATTCTCTCGTTTATTGACTACGTTGACAATGGCATGGGATCCAGATGTTAGAAATCCACTAGGAGGAGCCATTTTTTATTGGCTTGAAATAAGGAGGCGCTTGCTTGCGTACTGCCATGACCTTGGCGGGTCCCTCCTGTCATCCTCTCCATGTACAATACCAGTTAGTCGTGCTTCAAAACTGATCGGCATGCCATTAAAAAAATAAAGGTCGATAACTAATGCGGACCTCGGTCCAACCGCTGCCAGATCGCATTTTGCATGAGAAATTACACACCATGTTTCGTTGACATGTGGTCCCGTTCCAACATATCAGTGAGACGACGGCAAGTAGTAGGAGTATTTCCGAATGGACGTGTAGGCCGGGGCGCCTCTTCGTGAACCGTGGAAACTCGCAACCCTTCACCGACTCTTCGCCTTTCCCTCTCGATTTGGAACTGCTGTCGCATGCTCTTCCTCTCCCTCCTCCATTTTCCTTCAGCCCTTCACCCTTTCTTCTGCCATTGTTCGATCGTCTTCTCCATGGAGGGAACAGGCCAAAAACGATCCTGTTATTCTTGCCCCGATCTGAAAGATGACGTGGTGGAGGAACTCATTGATCGGTGCGACATCATCACCTCGGCTAGCATGGCAGGTTCATTCAAGCCCATTATCGACTCAACTAATAACATCATTACAAAGAACCCAAGAGTCAAGGAGCGGTTTGATCTCCCCTATCTTCTTCGTCGTGACCCTGATGACTGGCGCTGGCACGACGGAGGCCTCACCCTGTGCAAGTTGATGTCGCTTGATAATGATACGCATGATGTTAAGATGCCATCGCTTGAGGGTAAGGCTTGGGCAGGCGCAAATGGAGATTGAGTTGTTTACATTGGGTCCAACTGCGAGTGGGAACTTGTGAATGTGTACACTCGTCACCGGGTTCCACTTCCAAAAATCTCAGCACACTGCCGAGAGGTTGAGCACACCGGTAATGTACGCGCGTTCAAATACGATCATGGTGACTGTCTTCTACGGAAGATAGCAATTTGTCGAGTTCCCAACCGCTCTTGGAATTACAACAACTATGAAGTTGTTGCTATCTTCGACAAGCTTGTTGCCATCCTTAGTGGTTTAACTCGATGGACATTGCTCAAAAATCACTTTCTGTGCACGAATGAGTATTGTGATGCAATTCAATACGAGGGCCTTGTGTTTGCTGCCACCACTCGTGGCACTCTTTTTGCATGGTATCCTCGTAGTTTCGGTACATTTGTCTTCCACCGTAATTATAATTGTTTCATCCACATGCATGCGGGTTAGCAAGTTTCCCTTTACTAATTAACCTTCTTCTTGTGTTTCCAAGGTCCTGTGAACATCCCACCACCTATACTTGAAAATTTTTATAACCAAGGGGGAGATGCCGATGGTGATGATCACTAGCAGCGCCCATATACTCTGTGGCGCGTGGCAACTAATTTCGATGGATCACCTCTTCTTGTGTGTATACAGCCCACTGATGATGTTACTGCTAAGGAAGCAGGTGTCTCCCATGGTTGCACTCTCCGGACCTATTCCAACACCCGTTGCATGGTATTCGGATGGATACTAGTGTTCTAGCGCCAACTCCTTCTCCTTGGCACATAATTGATAGTCTTGGAGAAAACTCGCTCTTCCTTGGACAAAACTATCCGATGATGGTGAAAGGTGATCCAACTTCTGTTGACACATTTATGAGAAGCAACTGTGTTTATACCTCGGACATTTGGGTGGTTCCCTACCCTGGTACTGATATAGTAGGCTGCTTTAGCCTGGATGATCAGTCCTGCGTTGGTCTCCAGATCGACAACGGATGGCCCATCCCAGAGAATCACTTGTGGTTCAAAGCAAGCGTTTCCAATGCCGCGCAATGGTTGAGTTGAAGTTCATTTCATGGCTTGTTATTTGTTGTGTGGTGAAAACTTTAGTATTTATAATGTATCCTTGTTGTCGATGTGGGTTGATGACCTGTTGTATGTAATAAAATGATATGCGTGTGGTAAACTTACTAAATTTATGAATGGCTTTCGAGTCGCTTCTCTGAGTGAGTGGTGCGACGAGGCAAAAAAATATTTTCCGAATACATAATTGTACATGCATTGCAATAGGTTATCGGGTGAGGCCAATCAACAATAGTAGTACACTATTTGTACTAGCTTCACATGCTTCGCGCGTCGGGCGGGTGTTTTTCCTGTAACCATATGTTAATGTGTTCGTTGTACGTAACCAGCACCTCGAATCCTCGATACTAGTACTATATAGTAGGAGTAAGTAGTAGGAGTAGTAGGGTGGCATGGGCCAGAACAAGCATTCACGTCCAGGAGTACGGCACACGCCACCACCACGACATCCATCTGACACCATATTATTTCTTGAAGTCTGTGCTAGAGCAATCTCTTCAACCTCGTCGTTTCTCTAACTTCAGCCATCGTGCGGCGGGCGAGGTGAGGGTTTGCCGATAGTCGGTTTCCTTAACTGTGGTCCCACTTGTAAGGCCAACTCCAATGCACGACCCCAAATGGACCTCCATTTTGCACGAACTCCAACGATAATTTTGACTAGAAAAGCAAGACCAAAGAAAACAAGAACCACAAGAATACATTTTACTACTCCTGTAAGTTGGATTAGTGCCTTCTCGATGCATTCATTGTTGATCTGCGGAGGCTCGATCTTGCGTGCTTCTTTCTTCTTCGAGTGTAAAGAAGTAGACGTTGCCTCCTCGCATCTAGTCTCATGTCTAGCCTCTATTCTAGTAGGAGTATCAACAAGTGCACTAATCTCATCCGAGAGCAGAACGAAGATTTGGTCGGGTTCTTCCTCCTTTTGCCGACACATGGGACATCCAGCATCTAGGTCGTGTCATGAAAGAAAATAGAGTGGTAGTTGAAGCCACGAGATGTGCATCTTGGGTTAAACTGTAAATAGAATCTTACTACTCTTGAGTAACTCCAAAAGCGGCCACCGAAGGTATTTATTGGATTTGTTTTTCATCACCAGATCGTCAAGGTGAAAGATATGCAGGTTCAGTGGGTCCTCTTGCATTTTCACTGACATGTGGGCCCGCATGTGTGATAGCCTAGCTTATTAGGGATGATAGACTACTCATATCAATAAGGAATTCCTTCTTTTCCGGGACACCATTCAGACAGAACTCCAAAGTTAAGCGTGCTCAGCTTGGAGTAGTTTCAGGGTGGGTGACCGACCGGGAAGTTGCTCTCGGGTGCACACGAGTGAGGACAAAGTGTGCAGAAAAGACTAGTATTGATATGTGGGGCCAGTCTAAATCTCACCATGAGTAACGACCACCGGTGGGTGTGTCCGGGGCGTTACAAGTTAGTATCAGAGCCGACCCTTGCGTTTACACGGATGTTTGCGGACAGGTGCGCGGTCATGTTGTTCATGGCGTTTGTGACCCGTCGTGGCACACGGCATGGCACATGCACTAGACTGGAAGCACAGACGTATTTGCCAAGAGGGAACGTTCATGTGGCCCGACGAGGACATCGGTTCCGCTGAGTGGGGGTGTATGTGATAGCCTGGCTTATTAGGGATGATAGACTACTCATATCAATAAGGAATTCCTTCTTTTCCGGGATAACGATTTTGGTTCTGCTCCATGGCGCGACCGATAGATAGAAAATAACGATTTTGGCTAGAGTAATGAGAAGTTTGGTTCTGGCGCCGTTCATGCATGGATACGTACAAAATTTATGAAGTTGATGCGAAATGTAAGATAATTACTGTAGTATCATATACTACTACATGGATTTGACGGAAAGATAAAAATACATATGGATCCATCAACGTTCAACGACATCCTCACGCCCTAGTGCGCCGGGTCACCAACCGACGTGTGAGGAGCAGCGGCGTTGGCGGCGAGCTCAACGTGCTTCTGAATAGTGCCGTCCAAGGTTGCCCTGCGCTCCAAGAAGGCCAGCGTCCTATCGTCCTCCTCTTGCATGCAGTAGTCCTTGTGGACGATTTGCGCGTAGATGTGGGTGATTATGTCGATGGTGTCTTGCTACGCCAGGCGCTGCGTGGCGAGCGCGACCTCGAGGTGGACATTCTCCGGCGCAACATCGGGCAGTCGCAGGGCCACCAGTGCGTCAAAGAGGTTGTTACCATAGTGGCCGTTGAGGGTGGCGGGCATCACAGAGCCTGGGCGCGTCGGCTAGAGGCTTACGTCAAAGTCGTCCGCAAGCTTCTTGACGACGGTGAACTTGTCGAGGAAACCGACAAGGACCTTGTCGAACAAGGAGATGAAGCTGTCATCCAAGCGGCCCCTCGCCCTGGCAGCCTCAAGCAATACTACCTGGAGACGTTCCTCGGTGCCGGGCCGCAGGCCGGCGTCGTGGACCGTCTGGCACTGCCGGCTGATGCTCGCGCTCATCGCCTCCATGTGTCTAGCGTAGCTTCTAGTCAACTGATCTTGCAATTCGAGTGATCACTCAGCCCTTGGTTAGCGTGCATAGGTGCGTAGGATTTGGTACTACTCCTCGGCCCTCTACTGCACCTGCATTTGGCTGTATGATAGGTGGGCCAGCCACCCCCTGGGGCCACGTGCCATTCACCCAAAGGCAGTTCTCGCAAGTCAATGAAGCTGTGTCCCCCTCCGTGCCGGTGCAGTATAGTGATCTCACCGGACCTCTAGTTGGGGCCAAACGAGAGAAGTTTGATGTGTACTGGTTTATTGGTCCCCTTTGCATTTTGCGCCAAGTTTTTACCTTTGATTTAACTAATAAAATGTTAATGCATGTAAAGAAAAATGTTGTGTAAGTCACCTTACGGAAACCAAATAATCCCAAAATACCTAGGCACGGTGCATTAACTCCCTCCTTGTTTCTTATTTCGTGACATATCAACCAATGAGAGATGTGGGCCGCGCATGCTTTCAATGACTTGAGACTACCAAACATGACATGTAGTGTTTAGTTCATTGCATGTAATCATATTAGTACTCTAGTTAGGAGTAGCAAAAAACATTCAGTTCTCTCGCTGATAGGAATAAAACACCATGTATTTATTTACAGAGGGAGTAGTACATTTTTGGTGACATGCATTACTAGATATTGCTAGTCAAATAATAAAATCCAGATGGACATGGTAGTACTCCTAAATCCAGATGGTGGTGGTGCTACTAGTACTAGTAGTAGTACTACCAATGTAGTAGTAGGAGTACTAGCACTGTACTACCCGTTGGTCAAATTATTACGTGCTGCTCCTCATAGTGAAGTGATAAGACCCTGCGCCGGAGATGACACCTGAGTATAGGCGCCATGTTTGGCATACCATAGTCAGCCTCACCGTCTGCAGTCACTATCATCATGGCTGTAGAGCTAGCCTTCTTACAACTAGCCCTGTTCGACATAATTTCCTGTGCGTAGATGCCCGTGCATTGCATGGAACACCAAGATTGGGGGTGGATGGCTCCGGCAGCGGCCATCGCGTTAGATTTTTCCACGTCCTTCTACTCCTAGATGTGGTGGGGAGGAGATGAGGCTGATTGTGAGAGACAAGGAGTTTTTTGTAAATAGGGAACAAGTGCGGGCATCTTTTTGCAAAAATGGAGAAGCTTGGTTTGTATGCGTCAGATCTAGATCCGACGGCTATTGGTGAAAGATGGGAGGCACAACATCATCACCAATTCAAGACATGTTTGATTCGCAGGATTTTGAAAACGCAGGAATAGGACACAACAATATTACAAGTTTCAAACTGATATTACAAATGTTAGGAGTAATGCTTCACCTACGAAGAGGGAATTACTAGGAAGTTTACGTAAGAACTTTCGTTACTTTAGGTGGATGCAGCATTATCGTACAAACTAAAATCCACCGCCCTGACAAGTCACTAATGGGCAAATAAGTTTCCGAGTCTCTGGCCACTTGATGTTTCGAAAACAAATTTAGCTTCTGCGAAGAAATGAGCTCCACCGTGTACCCGCGCGGGTGTGGCTGGGCACGAAGCGTGAGTACGTGCACGGTGCACCTATTCTCTTCTTGTATATGTACACCACCTACGTGGGGTTGTGTGAGAGAGATACAAACCTAGAGATATATAGTGTGTGGGTTCTTGAGAGTTTTTTTTGGGGGGGGGGGGTCAATCAAAATTTTTAACATATGCAATGTGTGTGAAATAGAGTCCTGGATATAACATATATATAGAGGGGGCGATCCACGAGAAGAGAGTGGAGGTATCATCGGCTTGAAGTGTCCATAGAATCAAAGAGAGGGATGATGTTTGTGTGTGCATGCACGATCGATAAAGAGTGCCATCGAATTTGTGTGTGCCCACGTCAAAGATATAGAGTGGCTGGCCTACTGGAACGTGAGATGGGACATGTGCAGTTTGTCTCTGTGGCATGGATACCTACCTGCAGCGCTCGACTATTGGTGTGTGGTGCGGGAAGAGGGAGGCCCAATTAACTATAGAGGTACAATGGCTGGTATATGTGTGGAGGAGAGAGGCCTACCTCATGTATTAAGGAGATCGATCTTCCTCATGTATTAAGGGAGATCGATCGGCATCCATGCATATTTGCAGGAGATGAATAAGGTTGGGAGAGAGACAGAGCTAGAGTGTTGGAAGGGGTGGTAGTGGAGTTGCTTCTAACAAATGGTGGGATAGGCTTGCTAGACAAATGGAGGGCATGCCCGCAATATCAATAAGAGAGGAGATGGCTGCTTGTTGTCTGTGCACGTGCATGTGAGATACGGGTCAGGAGGCATGCACGAATGATGAGGGGGGACGATGTGGCTGTGGTAAGCAGACGTAACTACATAGGAAGATCAATCGCCCTATGTAAGAGAAAGGAGAGACATAACTTGTGAGGTACGTCGATCGATGGGGGGTAGTTAAAGTCGATCTAGGTATATGTTGGGAGATCGATCGGTATACATGCATGTGTGTGTTAGAAGCAAATGAGACACGAGGAGAAGGATAGAGAGAGATGGATGCATGTAGGAGTTGGTACGAGAGGCATACTATATCGAGGGGGAGGAGTGTGCGAGTACGAGAACGATGAAAAGAGTGGTGGGAGTGAGGCATGGACGGTGACAAGAGAAGAGGGGAAGCTTGTTTTTGTGCTAGGCACACTTGGCTAGAGAGGCATATCGATCGATGTGTGCCGTAAAGAAGGAGCTGGGGGGCCTACACACACTGTGGGTGAACGACCTAAAGTGAAAAGACGAATTTGCGCGATGGAGCTAGAGAATGTTGAGGGAGGGTGAGAGGGATGCGGGCGTGTGCATGCACAAGAGAAAGTTAGCGCTAGCTACAAAGATAAGAGAGTTGTGGGTGTAAAAGACGAATAGAGATCATATATACTTCATTATAAAAAGCGAATTATGATATTTGAAGAATTTATCATAGTGTTTCAAACCGACGGATGTGCGAATATGTATAACAGTGATACACATGGTGTGGTTATGAACATGGTATACCACATTTAATATATTTTATCTCTACTCTTATAAAAAACGGAGTTGTTGATGATGGTGTGCCTGCCATCCTGCATTATAGGCCGTCTGATTTATATCTAGCGGATAGCAAGGAAACTATGATGGTTGAAGTTGGCAACAATCATGATTGTAGATTCTTATTGAAATAGAGAAACGAATTCAAATTTAGTTCGAATTGCAACGGTAGTATAGACATTTGGAATGCACTAAAATGTTGGTATGAGTAGGTTACATGCATTATACAGCAAGAAAAAAAATTAATCGGACATAACATGGATTCATACTCCCTCCTTCCATCTATATAGGGCGTAATGAGATTTTTAAGACCGCCTTTGACTATTGACAAGATTAATAGTAAATGACATGCACAATGTGAAAATTATATCATCAAAAGAACCTTTCACAGACGAATTTAACGGTGTGCTTTGTGTAAGTTGCATGTCATATATCATTGCTCTAATATTTGGTCAAAGTTAGCATCGAAAAATGCATTAGGCCCTATATAGATGGAAGGTGGGAGTAGCTTTGAATAGCATTTGTATAGTAAAACAGGGCAAGACTCTCTCTTTGTGTGGTGTGAATAGTTTTATTTTTTTCGTTTTCTTTCTGGTTGAGGGAAGTGCGAATTGATTTGGTACGTACAAGTACAATATTACTACACGTTAGGCTTGTCCCTAAAATTCAACCCGCGTCTTGTTATATCCCAAAAATTCAGATATCGTGCTCCCAAAACTGGCGCTTTCACAACCCGCGCCTTGCTATCCCGAAATTACAACGCGCGCGAAAACTCCCTCCAGCTGCCAAATCCCGACACGCGAAATCCCCCTTCTAACCCTGAGCCGAAAGGGCCGCTAGTGCAAATCGGTGGGGGGTACTTTTGTAACACACCCTACATTTTGGACAAGCGTGTTCCTAAGTCATGCTTCACCCCATCCCATCGCCCCCTTTTCGCCATTCGAAATCCCAAGCCGCCATAACCTCTCTGCTCCAGCCGCGAAACCCCACCCTCCTCCGTCTACCACGTCACCGCTGCCCAGCCGGAGCCTCTTCCCCGACGACGTCGTCCACCACAACAGCTCGACGTCCCTCGTCCACCTCCCCGGATGAGGATCCGTCGTCCATCTCGCCGTCCCACCGGTTCAGCCGCCCCGTCGTCCACCTCCAAGCAGCTGCTTCGACGATCGCCTCGTCTATCGTGGCTGCTCCATCCCCACAGCGCCGCCTTAACCTGCTCCACCGGAACCGCAACATCCTCACCGACTCCTCGGACGAAGCCGAGGCCTACTCGGCGCCACCAAAGAGGTTGTACACTCATCGCATCACACCTTCTCCTTAACTCGACCTCCCGGCGCCGACGGTGCTCCATCCCGCACCCCCATGGAGAGCCTACCTTGAGGCCAGCGCTGCGGGCGACATCTCCACAGCGGCTCTCCCCCAGTGCGAGGCCCCTTTAGCGGCGGCGTCCATACCAGCCGGATCTACTGCTGCTGCTCCGACTCTCGCTCGATCGCTTGCTCGCCCAGCTGCTGCTGCTGCTCTCCCCCTCGCTCGTGCTGCTGCTCTGCTCCGATTAAGCCACACTTCAGTCGACTGAATCGACTTTTGGGTCAGTTGATTTTCAGGGGTTGGGGTGGCTCGCCGGAGTTAAGGAAGAACCACCCGCAGCGGGGACGGGGGCTCACCGGAGAGGTACCCCACTATCTATCTTAGGGTTCAGGGTGGGCGAGGGGGGGGGCTAGAGGGTTGGCCGGGGCGGCGGTGGCGAGTTGTTTCGGGGCGGTGAGGCGGCGCTGGGGCCGGCGGTTCGGCCGGTGGTGGCTAGCGGCTAAGGGGGGTGCAGGTTGAAGATGAACTGCAGGCCCTCCCAAAACTACATGTCAAGTGCCTCTCTGCTACCATTGCGTTCAGTTTCGACAATAGCATTCAGATTGCACAGTAAATTTCAGTTTCGACAGTTAAGTTTAGAGTCAACAGTTTTTACCTCATATGTTGTAGTCAGGTGGTTTTTGGTGATGTTAATTTTACATCCATTTTACATCATCTATTGGAGATGCTATTAGAATCCCACTTGATATTGACGATGTCTGTCTTGTGCTGCTTCAGCCTTGACGTCTTACGGCTCACCGGAGCTGCTCCAATGACAGAACGATCCATCACAACAGAGTAGTGCCCTGGACACCATCTATAGATTCCTCAGATCTTCCTCCACACCTCTGACAGCCACCTCTGCCTCAACTGCTTCAGCGACCAACCCAATGATGCTGAGGTCGACACGGCTACGGCAAAGAGGTTGTACACTTGTTGCATCACTTATTACTATACATTCACGTCGATCCATTAGGGCTATTTTGGTTCAACGGAAAAACATCGATCCACTGGTTGTTACCATCACTCTAAATTTCTACATGCTCTCCTTACATAATCTCACCATATTTTTTTGTATGCATGTCAGATATTTACACAGTCATGCTGAACATGTAGAGAACAAGAGAAGAGTTTTGCGCGGCAATACAATGTCACGCAGACATTGCTCCATGGTGGGTTCAATGGCAAACCCTCCCCACCCCTCTCCAGATTGTAATCCCGAGGAAGATATCTGTTCTAAGATGGATTCGGACGCCGCTGACCACAACTATTTACCCCCAAGGTGTTTGCTCTACCTTGGCATGATGATGTTAGTCATATCATGCATATGTTGCCTTGCAGTGCCTACTTTTGACATCATATATGTCATCTGCTTAGTTTAGACATGTTCTGTAATGCCACCTGTTTAGTTTCTATATCATATATGAGAATTATGCAGTCTCATGTCTTTTAGCCAGCCATAATATATGTGAAATGTGCAATGCCATCCTGTTTAACCAGGCATCATATATTTGAATGATATCTTGCCCATCCTTTTCTTCATTACATTTCCATTTGTCGACAATGTTTGTACATTAAACTACTCTTCTTGTGAATCAGCCATTTGGGTGGGAGATGGAAAAATCTGGAGTGAAAACAAGGCCTTCAGAGCAGACAATGCTACCTGTCGAAGCAGATCTCTTGTTGGGTCCTGATAGCTCCTCAGAGATGGATTCAGAGACAGATGACTAGTCCTATTCCCCCACTGAGGTGTATGCTCTAACTTGGCACGGTTATACTACTCATATCATGCATACAGTGTCTTGCATTGCATAGTTTAGACATCATATACACAATATTCAACACCATGTTCTTAGTTCAGACATCATATCGAATGCCCTCTGTTTAGCATACAAATCACATACGTGAATCAAATGATGCGATCCTGATTACATAGATGACATGTAGGTGAATTTTGTCATGCGGTCCTGTTTAGTTATTCATCATATCTTTGAATTATGTTATGCTATGCTATCCAGTTTAGATAGACATCATATATGTGAAATTATGCCATGCTATCCGTTTTAGTTAAACAATATACATGTCAACTATTTCATGCCCTCTTTTCCCACACTATCTATTGCATCTATCTCTCATACAATGTCTGTACATTCAACTATGTTTCCTGTTTATCAGCCATTTGAATTGGAGCGGGTGATGCCAGTATCTAGCAGACTAAAAACACGGTCTTTAAATAAAACATTGCTACCTCTTGGTGGAGATAGCACCCCGGTTGTACATGCACAAGAACCAGCCCTACCGCACATAAGCCAAACTCTCGCCGATTGTACCCCTACTACGATGGACAGAGAACCAGCTTCACCCAATCTAACCCCAACCCCAGCCGATAGTAACCCAGTTCCTGTTGACACAGCACCATCTCCACCATAGATCTCCCAAACAAGAGCAGTTAGTAAGGCAGCTCCAGTGCCCAAAGGGCCAGTACTATCACGGCGAACCCCAACTCCACCAGTTAGTACACTATTCCTGTGGAGGAAGCACAACCAGCTAGTCGTAGTTTAGCATCTATCGCATTTGATGTTGTTAAATCGTATGTGTGTATATTCCCATCTTGGAAATATTATACTGAAGATGAAGGAAAATGCCAGTTGCAGGTGTTTGTCCAGGAGTTTTGTGTAAGTAATGTTATTCATGGCAATTACTTTGCTTCGTCCCATACATCCTACCTCCATGATGGTTATAATACAACAAATTTTCCCATTTTTCTCTATAGAGAAGGACCGATTTGGAAACTCATGATGAGGTAACCTGTGCTAATACCTCTGCTATCTTCAAGAATGCTTGGTGGCAGTATCGGAATTACCTGATGAAAACATACTTCATCGGCAAAGAAACTCATCGAATTCCCTTATGTTTTCCTGAGACACATTTACTGGACGATGACTGGGAACACCTTGTTCTGTACTGGTCCCGAACGAAGAATGTGGTAAGGTCTATGGTCTCATTTTCTATTTTTAAGTATTATATTCTTGCGTCTTACTGTACTCTGTTCATGTAGAACAAGTGCCTAAACTTGAAGAACAACTATTCTAATTTAAGATTCCATTGCTACCATAGGACATAGATATATGTTTTTTTGATGCTTTTATTATGTACTAGTACTTGGCAATAGAAGACTTGGTAGTTTAATCCTGTCCACCTTACTAATGAACTGGTTCACCGAAATGAGTTTCATATACTAGTACATGCTAAACTTGTTATGTGTCTGCTTGTTTCTTCTTTTAGAATGCTGACAGAATATTGGGGAAGAGTGCCTTATTAAGTAACGGTAAAGGAAGTAATGCAAATAAGGTTCAGGATAGTGACACATCCTGTCTTGGTTTAGTGTTGGAGTTGTTGGGGAACGTAGTAATTTCAAAAAAATTCCTACGCACACGCAAGATCATGATGATGCATAGCAACGAGAGGGGAGAGTGTGATCTACGCACCCTTGTAGATCGACAACGGAAGCGTTAACTTGGTTGATGTAGTCGTACGTCTTCACGGCCCGACCGATCAAGCACCGAAACTACGGCACCTCCGAGTTCTAGCACACGTTCAGCTCGATGACGATCCCCGGACTCTGATCCAGCAAAGTGTCGGGGAAGAGTTCCGTCAGCACGACGGCGTGGTGACGATCTTGATGTACTACTGTCGCAGGGCTTCGCCTAAGCACCGCTACAATATTATTGAGGACTATGGTGGAAGGGGGCACCGCACACGGCTAAGAATATGATCACGTGGATCAACTTGTGTCCTTAGGGGTGCCCCTTGCCTCCGTATATAAAGGTTCAAAGGGGGGGCCGGCCAGCCAAGAGGAGGCGCGCCAGGAGGAGTCCTACTCCCTCCGGGAGTAGGACTCCCCCCCCCTTTCCTAGTTGGAATAGGATTCACGGAGGGGGGGGAAGAGGAGAGAGAGGAGGAAGGGGGGCCGGCCCCCTCTCCTTGTCCTATTCGGACCAAGGGGGGGAGGGGCGGGCGGCCCATCTCTGGCCACCTCTCCTCTCTTCCACTAAGGCCCACTAAGGCCCATATACCTCCCGGGGGTTCCGGTAACCTCCCGATAATCTGGTAAAATCCCGATTTCACCCGGAACACTTCCGATATCCAAACATAGGCTTCCAATATATCGATCTTAATGTCTCGATAATTCCGAGACTCCTCGTCAATTCCGTGATCACATCCGGGACTCCGAACAACCTTCGGTACATCAAAACGCATAAACTCATAAT
The DNA here is from genome assembly GCF_018294505.1 of Triticum aestivum. Taxonomy (NCBI): domain Eukaryota; kingdom Viridiplantae; phylum Streptophyta; class Magnoliopsida; order Poales; family Poaceae; genus Triticum; species Triticum aestivum. Next base: position 753,216,700 of record NC_057797.1, on the reverse strand, counting down.
ATAATTGTCATCGAAACCTTAAGCGTGTGGACCCTACGGGTTCGAGAACAATCTAGACATGACCGAGACACGTCTCCGGTCAATAACCAATAGCGGGACCTGGATGCCCATATTGGTTCCTACATATTCTACGAAGATCTTTTATCGGTCAGACCGCATAACAACATACGTTGTTCCCTTTGTCATCGGTATGTTACTTGCCCGAGATTCGATCGTCGGTATCCTATACCTAGTTCAATCTCGTTATCGGCAAGTCTCTTTACTCGTTCTGTAATACATCATCCCGCAACTAACTCATTGGTTGCAATGCTTGCAAGGCTTAAGTGATGTGCATTACCAATAGGGCCCAGAGATACCTCTCCGACAATCAGAGTGACAAATCCTAATCTCGAAATACGCCAACCCAACATGTACCTTTGGAGACACCTGTAGAGCTCCTTTATAATCACCCAGTTACGTTGTGACGTTTGGTAGCACACAAAGTGTTCCTCTGGCAAACGGGTGTTGCATAATCGCATAGTCATAGGAACATGTATAAATCATGAAGAAAGCAAATAGCAACATACTAAACGATCGGGTGGTAAGCTAATGGAATGGGTCATGTCAATCAGATCATTCAACTAATGATGTGATCCCGTCAATCAAATAACAACTCTTCGTCCATGGTTAGGAAACATAACCATCTTTGATTAACGAGCTAGTCAAGTAGAGGCATACTAGTGACACTCTGTTTGTCTATGTATTCACACATGTATTATGTTTCCGGTTAATACAATTCTAGCATGAATAATAAACTTTTATCATGATATAAGGAAATAAATAATAACTTTATTATTGCCTCTAGGGCATATTTCCTTCAGTCTCCCACTTGCACTAGAGTCAATAATCTAGATTACACAATAATGATTCTAACACCCATGGAGCCTTGGTGCTGATCATGTTTTGCTCGTGGAAGAGGCTTAGTCAACGGGTCTGCAACATTCAGATCCGTATGTATCTTGCAAATCTCTATGTCTCCCACCTGGACTAGATCCCGGATGGAATTGAAGCGTCTCTTGATGTGCTTGGTTCTCTTGTGAAATCTGGATTCCTTCGCCAAGGCAATTGCACCAGTATTGTCACAAAAGATTTTCATTGGACCCGATGCACTAGGTATGACAGCTAGATCGGATATGAACTCCTTCATCCATACTCCTTCATTTGCTGCTTCCGAAGCAGCTATGTATTCCGCTTCACACGTAGATCCCGCCACGACGCTCTGTTTGGAACTGCACCAACTGACAGCTCCACCGTTTAATGTAAACACGTATCCGGTTTGCGATTTAGAATCGTCCGGATCAGTGTCAAAGCTTGCATCAACGTAACTGTTTACGATGAGCTCTTTGTCACCTCCATATACGAGAAACTTATCCTTAGTCCTTTTCAGGTACTTCAGGATGTTCTTGACTGCTGTCCAGTGATCCACTCCTGGATTACTTTGGTACCTCCCTGCTAGACTTATAGCAAGGCACACATCAGGTCTGGTACACAGCATTGCATTCATGATAGAGCCTATGGCTGAAGCATAGGGAACATCTTTCATTTTCTCTCTATCTTCTGCAGTGGTCGGGCATTGAGTCTGACTCAACTTCACACCTTGTAACACAGGCAAGAACCCTTTCTTTGCTTGATCCATTTTGAACTTCTTCAAAATCTTGTCAAGGTATGTGCTTTGTGAAACTCCAATTAAACGTCTTGATCTATCTCTATAGATCTTTATGCCTAATATGTAAACAGCTTCACCGAGGTCTTTCATTGAAAAACTCTTATTCAAGTATCCCTTTATGCTATCCAGAAATTCTATATCATTTCCAATCAGTAATATGTCATCCACATATAATATCAGAAATGCTACAGAGCTCGCACTCACTTTCTTGTAAATATAGGCTTCTCCAAAAGTCTGTATAAAACCAAATGCTTTGATCACACTATCAAAGCGTTTATTCCAACTCCGAGAGGCTTGCATCAGTCCATAAATGGATCACTGGAGCTTGCACACTTTGTTAGCTCCCTTTGGATCGACAAAACCTTCCGGTTGCATCATATATAACTCTTCTTCCAGAAATCCATTCAGGAATGTAGTTTTGACATCCATCTGCCAAATTTCATAATCATAAAATGCGGCAATTGCTAACATGATTCGGACAGACTTAAGCATCGCTACGGGTGAGAAGGTCTCATTCTAGACAGTAATATTACCGTCGGCGTCAGTCTTCTTCTTGAAGATCCAGTTATTCTCAATTGCTTGCCGATCATTGGGAAAGTCAACCAAAGTCCACACTTTGTTCTCATACATGGATCCCATCTCGGATTTCATGGCTTCAAGCCATTTTGCGGAATCTGGGCTTACCATCGCTTCTTCATAGTTCGTAGGTTCATCATGATCTAGTAGCATGACTTCCAGAACTGGATTACCGTACCACTCTGGCGCGGATCTCACTCTGGTTGATCTATGAGGTTCATCTTGTTCTGAAGTTTCATGATCATTATCATTAGCTTCCTCACTAATTGGTGTTGGTGTCACAGAAAAAGTTTTCTGTGATGCACTACTTTCCAATAAGGGAGCAGGTACAGTTACCTCGTCAAGTTCTACTTTCCTCCCACTCACTTCTTCCGAGAGAAACTCCTTCTCCAGAAAGTTTACGAACTTAGCAACAAAAGTCTTGCCTTTGGATCTGTGATAGAAGGTGTATCCAATAGTCTCCTTTGGATATCCTATGAAGACACATTTCTCCGATTTGGGTTCGAGCTTATCAGGTTGAAGCTTTTTCACATAAGCATCGCAGCCCCAAACTTTCAGAAACGACAACTTTGGTTTCTTGCCAAACCATAGTTCATAAGGCGTCGTCTCAACGGATTTTGATGGTGCCCTATTTAACGTGAATGCGGTCGTCTCCAAAGCATAACCCCAAAACGATAGCGGTAAATCAGTAAGAGACATCATAGATCGCACCATATCTAGTAAAGTACGATTACGACGTTCGGACACACCATTACGCTGTGGTGTTCCGGGTGGTGTGAGTTGCGAAACTATTCCGCATTGTTTCAAATGTACACCAAACTCGTAACTCAAATATTCTCCACGATCAGATTGTAGAAACTTTATTTTCTTGTGACGATGATTTTCAACTTCACTCTGAAATTATTTGAACTTTTCAAACGTTTCAGACTTATGTTTCATTAAGTAGATATATCCATATCTGCTTAAGTCATCTGTGAAGGTGAGAAAATAAAAATATCCGCCACGAGCCTCAATATTCATCGGACCACATACATCAGTATGTATGATTTCCAACAAATCTGTTGCTCTCTCCATAGTACCGGAGAACGGCGTTTTAGTCATCTTGCCCATGAGGCACGGTTCGCAAGTACCAAGTGATTCATAATCAAGTGGTTCCAAAAGTCCATTAGTATGGAGTTTCTTCATGCGCTTTACACCGATATGACCTAAACGGCAGTGCCATAAATAAGTTGCACTATCTTTATCAACTCTGCATCTTTTGGCTTCAACATCATGAATATGTGTGTTACTACTATCGAGATTCAATAAGAATAGACCACTCTTCAAGGGTGCATGACCATAAAAGATATTACTCATATAAATAGAACAACCATTATTCTCTGATTTAAATGAATAACCGTCTCGCATCAAACAAGATCCAGATATAATGTTCATGCTTAACACTGGCACCAAATAACAATTATTTAGGTCTAATATTAATCCCTAAGGTAGATGTAGAGGTAGCGTGCCGACCGCGATCACATCGACTTTGGAACCGTTTCCCACGCGCATCGTCACCTCGTCCTTAGCCAATCTTCACTTAATTCGTAGTCCCTATTTCGAGTTGCAAATATTAGCAACAGAACCAGTATCAAATACCCAGGTGCTACTACGAGCATTAGTAAGGTACACATCAATAACATGTATATCACATATACCTTTGTTCACCTTGCCATCCTTCTTATCCGCCAAATACTTGGGGTAGTTCCGCTTCCTGTGACCAGTCTGCTTGCAGTAGAAGCACTCAGTTTCAGGCTTAGGTCCAGACTTGGGTTTCTTCTCTTGAGCAGCAACTTGCTTGCTGTTCTTCTTGAAGTTCCCCTTCTTCTTCCCTTTGCCCTTTTTCTTGAAACTAGTGGTCTTGTTGACCATCAACACTTGATGCTCCTTTTTGATTTCTACCTCCGCAGCTTTCAGCATTGCGAAGAGCTCGGGAATAGTCTTATTCATCCCTTGCATATTATAGTTCATCACGAAGCTCTTGTAGCTTGGTGGCAGTGATTGGTGAATTCTGTCAATGACGCAATCATCTGGAAGATTAACTCCCATTTGAATCAAGTGATTATTATACCCAGACATTTTGAGTATATGCTCACTGACAGAACTGTTCTCCTCCATCTTGCAGCTATAGAACTTATTGGAGACTTCATATCTCTCAATCCGGGCATTTGCTTGAAATATTAACTTCAACTCCTGGAACATATCATATGCTCCATGACGTTCAAAACGTCGTTGAAGTCCCGGTTCTAAGCCATAAAGCATGGCACACTGAACTATCGAGTAGTCATCAGCTTTGCTCTGCCAGACGTTCACAACATCTGGTGTTCCCCCAGCAGCAGGCCTGGCACCCAGCGGTGCTTCCAGGACGTAATTCTTCTGTGCAGCAATGAGGATAATCCTCAAGTTACGGACCCAGTCCGTGTAATTGCTACCATCATCTTTCAACTTTGCTTTCTCAAGGAACGCATTAAAATTCAACGGAACAACAACACGGGCCATTTATCTACAATCATACATAAACATGCAAGATACTATCAGGTACTAAGTTCATGATAAATTTAGGTTCAATTAATCATATTACTTAAAGAACTCCCACTTAGATAGACATCCCTCTAATCCTCTAAGTGATTACGTGATCCAAATCAACTAAACCATGTCCGATCATCACGTGAGATGGAGTAGTTTCATTGGTGAACATTACTATGTTGATCATATCTACTATATGATTCACGCTCGACCTTTCGTTCTCCGTGTTCCGAGGCCATATCTGTATATGCTTGGCTCGTCAAGTATAACCTGAGTATTCCACGTGTGCAACTGTTTTGCACCCGTTGTATTTGAACGTAGAGCCTATCACACCCGATCATCACGTGGTGTCTCAGCACGAAGAACTTTCGCAACGGTGCATACTCAGGGAGAACACTTCTTGATAATTAGTGAGAGATCATCTTATAATGCTACCGTCAATCAAAGCAAGATAAGATGCATAAAAGATAAACATAACATGCAATCAATATAAGTGATATGATATGGCCATCATCATCTTGTTGTCATGATCACCATCGTCACCGGCGTGACACCTTGATCTCCATCGTAGCATCGTTGTCGTCTCGCCAATCTTATGCTTCCACGACTATCGCTACCGCTTAGTGATAAAGTAAAGCATTACAGCGCGATTGCATTGCATACAATAAAGCAACAACCATATGGCTCCTGCCAGTTGCCGATAACTTGGTTACAAAACATGATCATCTCATACAATAAAATTTAGCATCATGTCTTGACCATATCACATCACAACATGCCCTGCAAAAACAAGTTGGACGTCCTCTACTTTGTTGTTGCATGTTTTACGTGGCTGCTACGGGCTTAAGCAAGAACCAATCTTACCTACGCATCAAAACCACAACGCTAGTTTGTCAAGTTGGTGCTGTTTTAACCTTCACAAGGACCGGGCGTAGCCACACTCGGTTCAACTGAAGTTGGAGAAACTGTCACCCGCAAGCCACCTATGTGCAAAGCACGTCGGGAGAACCGGTCTCGCGTAAGCGTACGCGTAATGTCGGTCCGGGCCGCTTCGTCCAACAATACCGCCAAAGCAAAGTATGACATGCTGGTAAGCAGTATGACTTATATCGCCCACAACTCACTTGTGTTCTACTCGTGCATATAACATCAACATATAAAACCAAGGCTCGGATGCCACTGTTGGGGAACGTAGTAAATTCAAAAAAATTCCTACGCACACGCAAGATCATGATGATGCATAGCAACAAGAGGGGACAGTGTGATCTACGTACCCTTGTAGATCGACAACGGAAGCGTTAACTTGGTTGATGTAGTCGTACGTCTTCACGGCCCGACCGATCAAGCACCGAAACTACGGCACCTCCGAGTTCTAGCACACGTTCAGCTCGATGACGATCCCCGGACTCCAATACAGCAAAGTGTCGGGGAAGAGTTTCGTCAGCACGACGGCGTGGTGACGATCTTGATGTACTACTGTCGCAGGGCTTCGCCTAAGCACCGCTACAATATTATCGAGGACTATGGTGGAAGGGGGCACCGCACACGGCTAAGAATATGATCACGTGGATCAACTTGTGTCCTTAGGGGTGCCCCTTGCCTCCGTATATAAAGGTTCAAGGGGGGGCGGCCAAGAGAAGGCTCGCTAGGAGGAGTCCTACTCCCTCCGGGAGTAGGACTCCCCCCTTTCCTAGTTGGAATAGGATTCGCGGAGGGGGGGAAAGAGGAGAGAGAGGAGGAAGGGGGGCCGGTCCCTTCTCCTTGTCCTATTAGGACCAAGGGGGAGGGGCGCGTGGCCCATCTCTGGCCACCTCTCCTCTCTTCCACTAAGGCCCACTAAGGCCCATATACCTCCCGGGGGGGTTCCGGTAACCTCCCGGTAATCCGGTAAAATCTCGATTTCACCCGGAACACTTCTGATATCCAAACATAGGCTTCCAATATATCAATCTTTATGTCTCGACCATTCCGAGACTCCTCGTCATGTCCGTGATCACATCCGAGACTCCTAACAACCTTCGGTACATCAAAACACATAAACTCATAATATAACTGTCATCGAAACCTTAAGCGTGCGGAACCTACGGGTTCGAGAACAATGTAGACATGACCGAGACACGTCTCCGGTCAATAACCAATAGCGGGACCTAGATGCCCATATTGGTTCCTACATATTCTACGAAGATCTTTTATCGGTCAGACCGCATAACAACATACGTTGTTCCCTTTGTCATCGGTATGTTACTTGCCCAAGATTCGATCGTTGGTATCCTATACCTAGTTCAATATCGTTACCGGCAAGTCTCTTTACTCCTTCTGTAATACATCATCCCGCAACTAACTCATTAGTTGCAATGCTTGCAAGGCTTAAGTGATGTGCATTACCGAGAGGGCCTAGAGATACCTCTCCGACAATCGGAGTGACAAATCCTAATCTCGAAATACGCCAACCCAACATGTACCTTTGGAGACACCTGTAGAGCTCCTTTATAGTCACCCAGTTACGTTGTGATGTTTGGTAGCACACAAAGTGTTCCTCTAGCAAACGGGAGTTGCATAATCTCATAGTCATAGGAACATGTATAAGTCATGAAGAAAACAAATAGCAACATACTAAACGATCGGGTGCTAAGCTAATGGAATGGGTCATGTCAATCAGATCATTCAACTAATGATGTGATCCCGTTAATCAAATAACAAATCTTTGTCCATGGTTAGGAAACATAACCATCTTTGATTAACGAGCTAGTCAAGTAGAGGCATACTAGTGACACTCTGTTTGTCTATGTATTCACACATGTATTATGTTTCCGGTTAATACAATTCTAGCATGAATAATAAACTTTTATCATGATATAAGGAAATAAATAATAACTTTATTATTGCCTCTAGGGCATATTTCCTTCAGGAGTTACTGGCCACTACCACTTGCACAAGCTATTCAAACTCACTGTCTGAATCAGTTCGGTTTCTTGAGTCTCAACTACAAGCTGAAAGACATCGATCAGCTGTGCTGTGACAAGAAGCAGAAGGACTATGGAAGTCCCTGGAGCATTCAGATGCATACTTTCTGGTGCAATAGCAAGCGTTGGAGGATTTTAGCACCAAACAGGACAAAGCTAATCAGCTTGCTAAGCTTATTGCCGGCATGGTGGATACCCAGGATACCGTTTCTTGAGCTCTTCTGAAGTTGTTTTAGTTATGCTCTTGTTTTGCTGCAGCGTTTATTTGCACTGGTGGCCAATTTTGACGGCCAGTGTATATGATATGCTTCTTTGTTCCCTATATCTGCAATGGTGGCGAACTTTGATGCCCAGTGGATGTAATATGTGTAATAGCCGTGATAGCCTAGCGTTAGTTGCTTGCTTATTTATTTCCTTGTTGTCTTGTTTATTTGTTTGATTGTAGTCATTGTAGTTCTTTTTCCGCGGTTAACTAGTAGCTGCAATAACCTATTTTTTTAAACTAGGCCACAATAACCATGGGCTAATATTTACTGTAGTGACACTGGGCCTCCTACGGGCCGTAGAAACAGTGGCACTTCTATGGGCCATAGAAACAGTAGGCCTTCTACGGGCCATAGAAACAATGGGCCTTCTAAGGGTCGTATCATCAATGGGCCTTATACGGGCCGTATGATCGATTGGCCAAACATGGGCCAATAACAGGCCGCATTATGGCCGTAAACGGGTTAGAGTTGGAATCGTCCGGTCATGGGCCGACCATAATGGGCCATCGTTAATAGGTCGTATTTGATGACGCTATGAAAACAGCCCAACGTATTAACGGACCAGAAATGGGCCGATTGTAACCACGGGCTGAATTTGGCCCACAAGCAGAAAATGACAGTAACGGGCCATAAGTAAACGAATGCTGGAAATGAGCCCAAGAATAAATGGGCTCTGAGAAGGCCGAAAGATAACATGGGCTGGAAACGACCCAACGGAATAACGGGCCGTTAATGGGTATAAAGTGATACACTGTTCATTACGGGCCAGTTTCACCACGGGCCGTTAATGGGTGTAAAGTGATACACTGTTCATTACGGGCCAGTTTCACCACGAGCCGTTAATAGGCTAAGAGTTACATAGGGCCTCATATGGGCCGAAAGACATCATGGGCCATACATGGGCCATAAGTGAAAACGGGCTGGAATCATATTGGATGGCCCAGATGATGCTACTAAGCCTAATTCGGATAGGGCGTAACGGGCCTTGGGTTAGCGGGCTGTAAATGGGCTATATGCGAACAGGCCGTTAACAGGCTTTACATGGGCTGGCCCGCCACCTTTTGACCAAGTAAAACGGGCTGGCCTTTTCATAGGAATGGGCCTTTGTTGGGCTGTGCCATGTGTCGGCGTATCATAGGCGCCTATCTGACCCACTGACGAGCTGGCACGTGTTTTGTCCGGCCAATAAGAATTTTACACGTGGAAATTTGCCATTGGTCGGGGCTGTTAACGAGTTATCGGATCCAAAACCCGACCCGATAGCTTAACAGCGTTTCGTTACGTTTGATGCCATGTGTCGGTCACCCTTGACGAAAGCACTTCTGTGACGCGCGATTTATCGTCATGGAAGTGGACACTTCCGTGATGATAATTTTGGTAATGTCATGGAACACTTCTATGACAGCACAGGTATGACTATCTTGATTTTGTCATAAATTTGTCATGGATGTACATGCATGACAAAAAATGCGACCTACTGTGACAAACATGTATCATCACGGAAGTGTATTTTTTTGTAGTGATTACCAGTGATGACCATAGTTTGAGGAGTTCATGTATTCACTATGTGCTAATGCTTTATTCCGATTCTCTATTAAAAGGAGGCCTTAATATCCCTTAGTTTCCATTAGGACCCCGCTGCCACGGGAGGGTAGGACAAAAGATGTCATGCAAGTTCTTTTCCATAAGCACGTATGACTATATTCGGAATACATGCCTACATTACATTGACGAATTGGAGCTAGTTCTGTGTCACCCTATGTTATGATTGTTACATGATGAACCGCATCCGGCATAATTATCCATCGTTGATCCGATGCCTACGAGCTTTCCATATACTGGTTTACGCTTATTTACTTTCCCGTTGCTATTGTTACAATCACTAAAAAATACCAAAAACATTACTTTGCTTTCGTTACTCTTTTGTTACCGTTACCATCACTATCATATTACTTTGCTACTAAACACTTTGCTGCAGATACTAAGTTTCCAGGTGTGGTTGAATTGACAACTCAGCTGCTAATACTTGAGAATATTCTTTGGCTCCCCTTGTGTCAAATCAATAAATTTGGGTTGAATACTCTACCCTCGAAAGTTGTTGCGATACCCTATACTTGTGGGTTATCAAGACTAATTTCTGGCGTCGTTGCTGGGGAGCATAGCTCTATTCTTTGAGTCAATTGGGATTTATATCTGCTGGACACTATGAAGAACTTGAAAGACGCTAAGACAACAATTTATCCCTCAACTACGAGGGGAGGTAAGGAACTGTCATCTAGCTCTGCACTTGATTCACCTTCTGTTATGAGTAATCATGTGACACCTAAACCTTCTTCTGCTATTCGTTCTGATATGTCACATGTTATTGATGATGCTACTTCTGCTATACATGATACTTATGATGAAACTACTTCTATGCTTGATACTACTGTGCCACTTGGTGATTTTCTCGAGGAACGACTTGCTAGGGCTAGAGAGATTGAAAATATTGAATCCGATTATGATGATGTAAGTGATGATGAAGAATCACTTGTTATTCCTGAGGGTTATTTATTTGATCAAGAAGATTCTTTAGCTATTTTAGCTTGCAAAGATAGATATGAACTCAAAAGGTTATTAGCTAAATGGAATAAGCAATCTCTAAATGCTAGGATGAAACCTGACCCTGCTTTTGCTACTTCACCTATCTGTGTTACTGATAAGGATTATGAATTCTCTATTGATCCTGATATAATTAGTTTAGTTGAATCTGATCCTTTTCATGGCTATGAATCTGAAACTGTTGTGGCACATCTTACTAAATTAAATGATATAGCCACCCTGTTCACTAATGATGAGAGATCTCGCTACTTTTATATCCTTAAAATATTTCTGTTCTCATTAAAGGGTGATGCTAAGATATGGTTTAATTCTCTTGATCCTGGTTGTGTGCGTAGTCCCCAGGATATGATTTACTACTTCTCTGCTAAATATTTCCCTGCTCATAAGAAACAAGCTGCTTTAAAGGAAATATACAACTTTGTGCAAATTAAAGAAGAGAGTCTCCCACAAGCTTGGGGGAGGCTTCTCAAGTTACTTAATACTTTGCCTGATCATCCTCTTAAGAAAAATGAAATACTTGATATCTTTTATAATGGACTAACCGATGCTTCCAGAGATTACCTGGATAGTTGTGTTGGTTCTCTTTTCAGGGAAAGAACATCAGATGAGGCTAAAATCTTATTGAATAATATGCTTACAAATGAAAATAATTGGGCACCTCCTAAGCCAGCTCCTGCTCCAATTAATGATCCTATTCCTAAACCAACTCCGAAGAAGAGAGGTGTTCTATTTCTCAGTCCCGAAGATATGAAAGAGGCAAAGAAATCTATGAAAGAAAAAGGTATTAAAGCTGAAGATGTTAAGAATTTACCTCCTATTGAAGAAATACATGGTCTTAATTTACCGCCTATTGAAGAAACATATGATCTTAATCCTTTATTTATTGAAGAACCTCTAGACCTCGATAACCAGACACATGTAGTAAAGGTAAATTCTCTCTATAGATATAATAAAGTTGAAATCCCTCCTACTAAAATTGCTAGTCAATGCTTGTATGAGTTTGATAATTTTATGTTTAAGCAAGAAGACTTCAATGCTTATTTTGGTAGACAATTAAAACAAGATGCTGATATGATTAAATACTTGGGTGATTATATGGCTAATATTAGAGGTGAACTTAAACTTGTTAGCAAACATGCTTCTATGGCTACCACTCAAATAGAACAAGTACTTAAAGCTCAAAAGGAATTGCTCAATGAGATGAATAGTAAGAAAAATGATTATGCTATTAAAGTGGCTACTAGCACTAGTAGAATGACTCAGGAACCTTTGTATCATGAAGGCCACCCTAAGAGAATTGAGCAAGATTCTCAGAGAAATAATATTGATGCACCTAGTTCTTCTAAAAGAAAGAAAAAGAAAAATGATAGAACTGTGCAAACTTCTAGTGAACCTATTGCTGAACCACCTGATAATCCAAATGGTATATCTATGTCTGATGCCGAAACACAATCTGGCAATGAACATGAACCTAATGAAAATGTTAATGATGATGTTCATAATGATGCTCAACCTAGTAATGATAATGATGTACAAATTGAACCTGTTGTTGATCTTGATAACCCACAATCAAAGAATCAATGTTATGATAAGAAAGACTTTGTTGCTAGGAGACATGGTAAAGAAAGACAGCCTTGGGTTCAGAAACCCATGCCTTTTCCTCCCAAACCATCCAAGAAAAAGGATGATGAGGATTTCAAGCGCTTTGCTGAAATGATTAGACCTATCTTTTTGCGTATGCGATTGACTGATATGCTCAAAATGAATCCTTATGCTAAGTACATGAAAGATATTGTTACAAATAAAATAAAGATACCAGAAGCTGAAATTTCCACCATGCTTGCTAATTATACTTTTAAGGGTGGAATACCAAAGAAACTTGGAGATCCAGGAGTACCTACTATACCATGCTCCATTAAAAGAAACTATGTTAAAACTGCTTTATGTGATCTTGGAGCCGGTGTTAGTGTTATGTCTCTCTCTTTGTATCGTAGACTAGACTTGAATAAGTTTACACCTACTGAAATATCTTTGCAAATGGCTGACAAATCAACTACTATACCTGTCGGTATTTGTGAGGATGTGCCTGTTGTGGTTGCAAATGTTACTATTTTAACGAACTTTGTTATTCTTGATATTCCCGAGGACGATAGTATGTCTATTATTCTTGGAAGACCATTTCTTAGTACTGCAGGGGCTGTTATTGATTGCAACAAAGGCAATGTCACTTTTCATGTTAATGGTAATGAGCATACGATACACTATCCGACGAAACAACCTCAAGTTCATAGTATCAATTCTATTGGAAAAATGCCATCGATTATATTTGGAGGTTTTAAATTTCCTCTTCCTACTCTCAAGAAGAAATATGATATTCTTATTATTGGGGATGTGCATATCCCCGTTGAGGTAACATAGTGTTATTCGAAATTTCTCCGGTTCCATGTTATTTGGAATGAGTTCGTTAAGAAGACTTGATCAACCTTGTTAGTGGATTCCTTTTGATGAGCATGAGATGGATAAAACTAGAAGCACAACCTTCTGTACCCTCTCTATACTTTCTGTTATTTAGTTGAAATAAAATAAAAATAAATATTTTTCTGTCTGTTATCTGATTATCCGTGCAATATAAAAATACCTCGAAAGTAAAAGTTCTCCAAATGCCCTGGAAATTAAATATGGTTTTTTCTAGAATATTTGAGGATTTATGGAACAAAGAACACACCAGTGGGGCCAACCACCTTGCCACGAGGGTGGAGGGTGCGCCCCCTGCCTCGTGGGCCCACGGTGGCCCTCCTCCACTTATTCCTACACCCACACATTTCATCTTCCTCCCACAAACACGAATAACCAGCTCAAACCCGACTCCAAGCTCGTTTTGCTGCCATTTTCGATCTCCTTGCTCAAAGCACCTCTCACAAAACTGCTTGGGGAGATTGTTCATTGGTATGTGACTCGTCCATTGGTCCAATTAGTTTTTGTTCTAGTTCTTTATTCATTGCAAATTTTTGCTGCTTAGGTGACCCTGTTCTTGAGCTTGCATGTCAAATTTATATGGTCAAAAGTAGTTTTGATGCATGATATAGGCTCTAGGCACTTGTAGGAGTAGTTGCTATTAATATTATTGAGTTTGGTTTACTTTTATTTTGAAGTTACTAAAAATTTTCAGAATTTTTCAGAGGAAGATATGTGCTTAGGAAAATGTTCCAAGGTGGTTCTTCAAAGAAGTAAGGACCCAGGCTTGCAATGCGTGATGCTGACGAAGAGCCACCAAGGGACGCTCCAGTGCGTCCTTGTGAGTGGCCTTCTGAAAATTTTATGGATCGAGCGGGAATTAAAGAAAATTTAACGCATATTTGCGTAATGCCGGTCTTGAGGACTTTGAGGCAGACAAATGCCCCCAGTATCATGATCTCACAAGCTCTTTTGTGAGGAGGTTTGGGTTTTCCACTTCACGTAATTCTCCAACTGTCCTATTTGATCTTTATGATAAATCTTATACCATGGACTTAGAGGATTTTACCACTGCATGCAAACTTCCACAATGGGGTAGTGTTAGGGATCCCCTAAATCTGAATTTATAAACTTTCTTGCTAGTATAACTGTAGGGGAATCTAGAGATATAACGCAAGCTACAATAGGGAGCATTCACTTTCCTGCTATACATTATTTTGCTCTCTTCATAGGTAGGTGCATAAATGCTAAGGATGAAGCATGTCACATGTGTGTCCCTGACCTTATCATTCTCAGGAGTGTTGTGTCAGGAGATCAATCTTATCATATGGGAGCCATTGTTGCACGTAGGTTGCATCTTAATAGACTTAATGGAGATTTCCTTGGTGGAATTTATGCAACTCACGTAGCTAATTTTCTTGGTATAGATGTACGCGAAGATGATATTGAATTATCTCCTGCCTATCTAGATTTTAATGCTATGGTTCACCACCATTTTGTCGAGAGGAACGAATCACCTCTCCAGTACTGACTAATCTTTGACAGACGCTGTGCTGTCCGTATTACTCTCCCTGCTCCTGCTTTCTTTGATTATCAGGCAAGAGGGGAATATACTATTACCAGAGAGGAGGCAGATGAGTACGAGAGGAGGGCGGAGGCCGCTCGTCGCCACACTGCAGCTCAAGAGGCGATAGCCGCTGCATCACAATACGACCCCAACAACTATTATTATGGATATCAGCCAGGCCAGCCGTGGCCATAAACCAACTTAGGCCAAAAGCCTAAGCTTGGGGGAGTACGTATTTCTCACTGACATTACATTTATGTTCACACAGCCTCATTGCTAGATGTTGGTGCTCATACTTTTTCGTTGTATCATCCATGCTAGTTTATTTTCCTTTTTTATGCCTTCTTCTTGTGTGTTTAATAAACCTTAAGAAAAACCAAAAAAAATAGTTGTAGCTTTTAATTGATTTAATTTCCATTCTTGTAGTAGTAATTAAAAAAGAAAATTCAAAAAGATTTCTTGTTCTTCTTTTGCTTGTTGGGAGCTTTCCCGTGTAAATAGTTTTATTTCTTTTCTTTCTTTGGGGGTCAATAGGAGAAGACCATAATGAAATTTTTGAAGTGGCTCTTATATGCTTTATTGTTGATTTAACCAAGAGCCCATATTGCTTTGTCTTCTCCTGTTTACTAAATGCTCGCAGATTCCAGCTTAGTCCAATGCACGCGCACTCTTATTGTTATTCACATCGTTCGGTCGTGCAAGTGAAAGGAATTATGATGATATATGATGGACTGACTGAGATGAGAAAAGCTGGTACGAACTCGACCTCTTTTGTTTTTGTAAATATGATGAGTTCATCATTCTTGATTCAGCTTGTTATGAATAAACATGTTTGCAATGACAATTAGAGATCATAGTTGCTTGTGACATGCTTGATTAGCTATGAGTTATAATGGTTTACCTTGCGTGCCAACATGCTATTGAGATGGTTATGATGTGGTATGATGGGGTGGTATCCTCCTTTGAATGATTTAATTGACTTGACTTGGCACATGTTCACGCATGTAGTTGAAACAAATCAACATGGCCTTCACGATATTTATGTTCATGGTGGATTATATCCTACTCATGCTTGCATCCAATGTTTATTAGTTTTAATGCATGTACATGGCTGTTGTCGCTCTCTAGTTGGTCGCTTCCCAGTCTTTCGCTAGCCTTCACCTGTACTAAGCGGGAATACTGCTTGTGCATCCAATCCCTTAAACCCCAAAGTTATTCCAGATGAGTCCACTATACCTTCCTATATGCGGTATCTACATGCCGTTCCAAGTAAATTTGTATGTGCCAAAACTCTAAACCTTCAAATAATCATCCTGTTTTGTATGCTCGAATAGCTCATGTATCAACTAGGGCTGCCTGTATCTTCCATGCTAGGCGGGTTATTGTCAAGAGGAGTGGACTCCGCTCCTCACTCACGAGAAAATGGCTGGTCACTGGGATGCCCAGTCCCATGCTTTATGCAAACTAAATCAAAATAATTGCAAAACAAAACTCCCCCTGGGACCTGATGTATGTTGGAGGCACTCGTTGTTTCGAGCAAGCCATGGATTGATGTTTGTTGGTGGAGGGGGAGTATAAACTTTACCATTCTGTTTGGGAACGGCCTATAATGTGTGTAGCATGGAAGATATCACCATCTCTTGGTTGTTATGTTGACAATGAAAGTATACCGCTCAAAATGTTAATTATCTCTATTTCAAAACCGAGCTCTGGCACCTCTACAAATCCCTGCTTCCCTCTGCGAAGGGCCTATCTATTTACTTTTATGTTGAGTCATCACCCTCTTATTAAAAGCACTAGCTGGTGAGTGCAGCTGTCATTTGCATTCATCACTGTTAATTTATATTGGGTGTGACTACGATTGGATCTCTTTTACCATGAATTACAATGTCTAGTCAGTCCTTGATCTTTAAAGGTGTTCTGCATTTATGTTTTGCGGTCTCAGAAAGGGCTAGCGAGATACCATCTTGTTATATCATATTATGATTGTTTTGAGAAAGTGTTGTCATCCGAGATTTATTATTATGGCTTGCTAGTTGATTATGCTATTGATATGGGTAATCATGAGACCTGAGAATTATTGCAAATGTGGTTAGTTATAATCTTTGCTGAAAACTTGAATGCTAGCGTGACATATTTACAACAACAAGAGCAAACAGAGTTTGTAAAAGTTTTTCTTTATTTCTTTCAGTTTGTCAACTGAATTGCTTGAGGACAAGCAAGGGTTTAAGCTTGGGGGAGTTGATACGTCTCCTTCGTATCTACTTTTCCAAACACTTTTGCCCTTGTTTTGGACTCTAACTTGTATGATTTGAATGGAACTAACCCGGACTGACGCTGTTTTCAGCAGAATTGTCATGATGTTGTTTTATGTGCACAAAACAAAAGTTCTCGGAATGACCTGAAACTCCATGGAATGTCTTACAATAAATAATAAAAAATCCTCGCCAAAGATGAAGACCAGGGGGCCCACACCCTTTCCACGAGGGTTGGGGGCGCCCCCACCCCCCTAGGGCGTGCCCCTTACCTCGTGGGCCCCCTGGAGACCTCCCGACTCCAACTCCAACTCTATATATCTGCTTTCGGGGAGAAAAAAAATAGGAGAGAAGATTTCATCATGTTTGACGATACGGAGCCGCCTGCAAGCCCTAAAACCTCTCGAGAGGGCTGATCTGGAGTCCGTTCGGGGCTCCGGAAAGGGGGATTCGTCACTGTCGTCATCATCAACCATCCTCCATCACCAGTTTCATGATGCTCACCACCGTGCGGGAGTAATTCCATCGTAGGCTTGCTGTACGGTGATGGGTTGGATGAGATTTATCATGTAATCGAGTTAGTTTTGTTAGGGTTTGATCCCTAGTATCCACTATGTTCTGAGATTGATGTTGCTATGACTTTGCTATGCTTAATGCTTGTCACTAGGGCCCGAGTGCCATGATTTCAGATCTGAACCTATTATGTTTTCATCAATATATGAGAGTTCTTGATCCTATCTTGCAAGTCTATAGTCACCTATTATGTATTATGATCCGTTAACCCTGAAGTGACAATAATCGGGATACTTACCGGTGATGACCGTAGTTTGAGGAGTTCATGTATTCACTATGTGCTAATGCTTTGTTCTGGTTCTCTATTAAATGGAGGCCTTAATATCCCTTAGTTTCCATTAGGACCCCGCTGCCACGGCAGGGTAGGACAAAAGATGTCATGCAAGTTCTTTTCCATAAGCACGTATGACTATATTCGGAATACATGCCTACATTACATTGACGAATTGGAGCTAGTTCTCTGTCACCCTATGTTATGACTGTTACATGATGAACCGCGTCCGGCATAATTATCCATCATTGATCCGATGCCTACGAGCTTTCTATATACTGGTTTACGCTTATTTACTTTCCCGTTGCTATTGTTACAACCACTACAAAATACCAAAAACATTAGTTTGCTTTCGTTACTCTTTTGTTACCGTTACCATCACTATCATATTACTTTGCTACTAAACACTTTCCTGCAGATACTAAGTTTCCAGGTGTGGTTGAATTAACAACTCAGCTGGTAATACTTGAGAATATTCTTTGGCTCCCCTTGTGTCGAATCAATAAATTTGGGTTGAATACTCTACCCTCGAAAGCTGTTGCGATCCCCTATACTTGTGGGTTATCAATATTCTACGAAGATCTTTATCGGTCAAACCGCATAACAACATACGTTGTTCCCTTTGTCATCGGTATGTTACTTGCCCGAGATTCGATCGTCGGTATCTCAATACCTAGTTCAATCTCATTACTGGCAAGTCTCTTTACTCATTTCGTAATGCACCATCCCGCAACTAACTCATTAGTTGCATTTCTTGCAAGGCTTATAGTGATGTGCATTACCGAGAGGGCCCAAAGATACCTCTCCGACAATCGGAGTGACAAATCCCAATCTTGATCTATGCCAACTCAATAAGTACCATCAGAGGCACCTGTAGAGCACCTTTATAATCACCCAGTTACATTGTGACGTTTGGCAGTTCCTCCGGTAATCGGGATTTGCATAATCTCATAGTCATAGGAACATGTATAAGTCATGAAGAAAGCAATAGCAGTAAACTAAATGATCAAGTGCTAAGCTAACGGAATGGGTCAAGTCAATCACATCATTCTCCTAATGATGTGATCCCGTTTATCAAATGACAACTCATGTCTATGGCTACGAAACTTAACTATATTTGATTCAACGAGCTAGTCAAGTAGAGGCATACTAGTGACACTCTGTTTGCCTATGTATTCACACATGTACTAAGTTTCCGGTTAATACAATTCTAGCAAGAATAATAAACATTTATCATGATATAAGGAAATAAATAATAACTTTATTATTGCCTCTAGGGCATATTTCCTTCAGTCTCCCACTTGCACTAGAGTCAATAATCTAGTTCACATCGTTATGTGATTAACACCCAAAGAGTGATCATGTTTTGCTTGTGAGAGAAGTTTAGTCTACGGTTCTTCAACATTTAGATTCGTATGTATTTCGCAAATTTCTATGTCTACAATGCTCTGCGTGGAGCTACTCTAGCTAATTGCTCCCACTTTCAATATGTATCCAGATCGAGACTTAGAGTCATCTAGATCGATGTAAAAAGCTTGCATCGACGTAACTCTTTACGACGAACTCTTTTATCACCTCCATAACCGAAAAATATTTCCTTAGTCCTCTAAGGATAATTTTGACGTTTGCCGAGTGATCTATGCTACCTCTTGAGCACTGCGTTGGTTTTCCCCGAAGACGAAGGGATGATGCAGCAAAGTAGCATAAGTATTTCCCCTCAGTTTTTGAGAACCAAGGTATCAATCCAGTAGGAGGCTATGCATGAGTCCCTCGTACCTGCACAAAACAAATAAATCCTTGCAACCAATGCAAATAGGGGTTGTCAATCCCTATAAGGCCACTTACGAGAGTGAGATCTGATAGATATGATAAGATAATATTTTTGGTATTTTTATGATAAAGATGCAAAGTAACACAAAGGCAAAGTAAATAGAAAAGGAAATAACTAAGTAGTAGGATATCAATATCATAAAGATAGACCCGGGGGCCATAGGTTTCACTAGTGGCTTCTCTCGAGAGCATAAGTATTCTATGGTGTGTGAACAAATTACTGTTGAGCAATTGACAGAATTGAGCATAGTTATGAGAATATCTAGGTATGATCATGTACATAGGCATCACGTCCGAGACAAGTAGACCGACTCCTGCCTGCATCTACTACTATTACTCCACTCATTGACCGCTATCCAGCATGCATCTAGAGTATTAAGTTAAAAACAGAGTAACGCCTTAAGCAAGATGACATGATGTAGAGGGATAGACTCATGCAATATGAAGAAAACCCCATCTTGTTATCCTCAATGGCAACAATACAATAAGTGTCTTGCTGCCCTTACTGTCACCAGGAAAGGACACTGCAAGATGGAACCCAAAGCTAAGCACTTCTCCCATTGCAAGAAAGATCAATCTAGTAGGCCAAACCAAACTGATAATTCGACGAGACTTGCAAGGATAACCAATCATACATAAAAGAATTCAGAGAAGATTCAAATATTATTCATAGATAGACTTGATCATAAACCCACAATTCATCGATCTCAACAAACACATCGCAAAAAGAAGATTACATCGAATAGTTCTCCACAAGAGAGGGGGAGAACATTGTATTGAGATCCAAAAAGAGAGAAGAAGCTATCCAGCTACTAACTATGGACCCGTAGGTCCGAGGTAAACTACTCACACTTCATCGGAGAGGCTATGGTGTTGATGTAGAAGCCCTCCATGATCGATGCTCCCTCCGGTGGAGCTCCGGAACAGGCCCCAAGATGGGATCTCGTGGATACAGAAAGTTACGTCGGTGGAATTAGGGTTTTGGCTCCGTATCTGATCATTTGGGGGTACGTGGATATATACAGGAGGAAGGAGTACATCGGTGGAGCAACAGGGGGCCCATGAGGGTGGAGGGCGCGCCCCCTACCTCGTGGCCTCCTATTTCTTTTCTTGACGTAGGGTCCAAGTCTCTCTGGTCTTATTCATTGAGAAAATCACGTTCCCAAAGGTTTCATTCCGTTTGGACTCCGCTTGATATTCCTTTTCTTCGAAACCCTAAAACAAGCAAAAAGCAGCAATTTTGGGCATGGCCTCCGGTTAATAGGTTAGTCCCAAAAATAATATAAAAGTGGATAATAAAGCCCAATAATGTCCAAAATAGTAGATAATATAGAATGGAGCAATCAAAAATTATAGATACTTTGGAGACGTATCAAGCATCCCCAAGCTTAATTCCTGCTCGTCCTCGAGTAGGTAAATGATAAAAACAGAATTTTTGATGCGGAGTGCTACTTGGCATAATTTTAATGTAATTCTTCTTAATTGTGGTATGAATATTCAGATCTGAAAGATTCAAGACAAAAGTTCATGTTGACATAAAAATAATAATACTTCAAGCATACTAACAAAGCAATTATGTCTTCTCAAAATAACAGGGCTAAAGAAAGTTATCCCTAGAAAATCATATAGTCTGGCTATGCTCTATCTTCACCACACAAAATATTTAAATCATGCACAACCCTGATGACAAGCCAAGCAATTGTTTCATACTTTTGACATTCTCAAAACTTCTTAAATTTTCACGCAATACATGAGCGTGAGCCATGGATATAGCACTATAGGTGGAATAGAGTTGTGGTTGTGGAGAAGACAAAAAGGAAGAAGATAGTCTCAAATCAACTAGGCGTATCAACGGGCTATGGAGATGCCCATCAATAGATATCAATGTGCGTGAGTAGGGATTGCCATGCAACGGATGCACATGAGCTATAAGTATATAAAAGCTCAAAAAGAAACTAAGTGGGTGTGCATCCAACTTGCTTGCTCATGAAGACCTAGGGCAATTTGAGGAAGCCCATCATTGGAATATACAAGCCAAGTTCTATAATGAAAGATTCCCACTAGTATATGAAAGTGATAATATTAGAGACTCTCTACTATGAAGATCATGGTGCTACTTTGAAGCACAAGTGTGGTAAAAGGATAGTAACATTGTCCCTTCTTTCTTTTTCTCTCATCATTTTTTTATTTGGGCCTTTTCTCTTTTTTATGGCATCTTTTCTTTCTTTACTTTATTTTATTTTTCGTCCGGAGTCTCATCCCGACTTGTGGGGGAATCATAGTCTCCATCATCCTTTCCTCACTGGGACAATGCTCTAATAATGATGATCATCACACTTTTATTTTTCTTACAACTCAACAATTACAACTCGATACTTAGAACAAAATATGACTCTATATGAATGCCTCTGGCGGTGTACCGGGATATGAAATGACTCATGAGTGACATGTATGAAAGAATTATGGATGGTGGCTTTGCCACAAATACGATGTCAACTACATGATCATGCTAAGCAATATGACAATGATGGAGTGTGTCATAATAAACAGAACGGTGGAAAGTTGCATGGCAATATATCTCGGAATGGCTATGGAAATGCCATAATAGGTAGGTATGGTGGCTGTTTTGAGGAAGGTATATGGTGGGTGTATGATACCAGCCAAAGGTGCGCGGTATTAGAGAGGCTAGCAAAGGTGGAAGGGTGAGAGTGCGTATAATCCATGGACTCAACATTAGTCATAAAGAACTCATATACTTATTGCAAAAATCTACAAGTTATCAAAGCAAAGTATTATGCATATGCTCCTAGGGGGATAGATTGGTAGGAAAAGACCATCATTCATCCCCGACCGCCACTCATAAGGAAGTCAATCAAAAAATAAATCATGCTCCGACTTCATCACATAACGGTTCACCATACGTGCATGCTATGGGAATCACAAACTACAACACAAGTATTTCTCAAATTCACAACTACTCAACTAGCACAACTTTAATATCACCATCTTTATATCTCAAAACAATTATCAAGTATCAAACTTATCATAGTATTTAACACACTCATAAGAAAAATTTTATTATTAATCTTGTATACCAAGCATATTAGGATTTTAAGAAAATTACCATGCTATTTAAGACTCACCAAATAATCTAAGTGAAGCATGAGATACAAATAGTTTCTATAAAATAAATCCACCACCGTGCTCTAAAAGGTATAAGTGAAGTACTAGAGCAAGACTATATAACTCAAAAAGATATAAGCGAAGCACATAGAGTATTCTAACAAATTCTAAATCATGTATGGCTCTCTCAAAAGGTGTGTACAGCAAGGATGATTGTGTTAAAGTAACAAATAAAGACTCAAATCATACAAGACACTCCAAGCAAAACACATATCATGTGGCGAATAAAAATATAGCTCCAAGTAAAGTTACCGATAGAAGTAAACGAAAGAGGGGATGCCTTCCGGGGAATCCGCAAGATTTGGATTTTAGGTATCCTTAGATTATCATGGGGGTGCCATGGGAATACCCAATCTTAGGCTCTTTCCACTCCTTGTTCCATAATCCATCAAATCATTACCCGAAACTTGAAAACTTCGCAACACAAAACTTAAAGTAGAAAATCTCGTGAGCTCCGTTAGCGAAAGAAAACAAAAGACCACTTTAAGGTACTGTAATGAACTCATTATTTATTTATATTGGTGTTATACCTACTGTATTAAAATTTCTCTATGGTTTATAAACTATTTTACTAGCCATAGATTCATCAAAATAAGCAAACAACACACGAAAAACAGAATCTGTCAAAAACAGAACAGTGTGTAGTAATCTGTAGCTAGCGCAAGATCTGGAACCCCAAAAATTCTAAAATAAATTTATGGATGTGAATAATTTATCTATTAATCATATGAAAAAATAATTAACTAAATATCACTTTACAAATAAAAATGGCAGTAGTTCTAGTGAGCGCTAAAGTTTCTGTTTTTTACAGCAAGTTCAACAAGACTTTCCCCAAGTCTTCCCAACGGTTCTACTTGGCACAAACACTAATTAAACACAAAAAACAAAACCAAAACATAGGCTAGATAAATTATTTATTACTAAACAGGAGCAAAAATCAAGGAATAAAAATAAAATTGGGTTGCCTCCCAACAAGCGCTATCGTTTAATGCCCCTAGCTAGGCATAACAAGCAAGAATAGATCTAGGTATTGCCATCTTTGGTAGGCAATCCATAAGTGGCTCTCATAATAGATTCATAAGGTAATTTTATTTTATTTCTAGGAAAGTGTTCCATGCCTTTCCTTAATGGAAATTGGAATCTAATATTTCCTTCCTTCATATCAATAATTGCACCAATCGTTCTAAGGAATGGTCTACCAAGAATAATAGGACATGAAGGATTGCAATCTATGTCAAGAACAATAAAATCTATGGGCACATAATTCCTATTTTCAAAAATAAGAACATCATTAATTCTTCCCATAGGTTTCTTAATAGTGGAATCCGCAATGTGCAAGTTTAGTGAGCAATCATCAAAATCACGGAAACCTAACAAATCACACAAAGTCTTTGGAATCGTGGAAACACTAACACCCAAATCACATAAAGCATAGCATTCATGATCTTTAATTCTAATTTTAATAGTTGGTTCCCACTCATCACAAAGTTTTCTAGGGATAGAAACTTCCAATTCAAGTTTTTCTTCATAAGATTGCATCAAGGCATCAACGATATGTTTAGTAAACGTTTAATTTTGACTATAAGCGTGAGGAGAATTTAGCACGGATTGCAACAAGGAAATACAATAAATCAAA
Organism: Triticum aestivum; assembly: GCF_018294505.1. NCBI lineage: Eukaryota > Viridiplantae > Streptophyta > Magnoliopsida > Poales > Poaceae > Triticum > Triticum aestivum. The sequence continues at coordinate 753,192,255 of NC_057797.1, read as the reverse complement.
GAGAAATTTTCATAGTTAAATTCCTTGAAATCCATAATAGTGGGTTTAGCAACATCTAGGGTTTTAATTTCTTCAATCCCACTTTTATCAACTTTAGCATCAAGATCAACAAATTCCGAATTCTTGGAATGCCTTCTAGGTAAAGGTGGATCATATTCAGTCCCATCATTATCAAGATTCATATTGCAAAACAAAGATTTAATAGGGGACACATCAATAAATTTTAGATCTTCATCATTATTTTCATAGCAACTAGAAGAACACGCTCTTATAAAGGCATCTTTCTTAGCACGCATCCTAGAGGTTTTTTCTTTGCACTCATCAATGGAAATTCTCATGGCTTTGAGAGACTCATTGATATCATGCTTAGGTGGAATAGATCTAAGTTTCAAAGAATCAACATCAAGAGCAATTCTATCAACGTTCCTAGCCAAATCATCAATCTTAAGCAATTTTTCTTCAATCATAGCATTAAAATTCTTTGGCGAAGTAATAAATTCTTTAATATTAGATTCAAAATCAGAGGGCATTTTATTATAATTTCCATAAGAATTGTTGTAGGAATTACCATAATTATTAGAGGGACTACTAGGATAAGGCCTAGTATTAAAATTTCCTCTATACGTGTTGTTACCAAAATTGTTCCTACCAACAAAATTCACATCCATAGATTCATTATTATTCTCAATCAAAGTAGACAAGGGAATATCATTAGAATCAGAAGAAACACTCTTATTAGCAAATAATTTCATAAGTTCATCCATCTTCCCACTCAAAACATTAATTTCTTCTATCGCATGCACCTTTTTATTAGTAGATCTTTCAGTATGCCATTGAGAATAATTAACCATAATATTATCTAGGAGTTTAGTAGCTTCTCCTAAATTGATTTACATAAAAGTGTCTCCCGCGACCGAATCTAAAAGATTTCTAGAAGCAATATTCAATCCGGCATAAAATATTTGAACAATCATCCACAAATTTAAACCATGAGTAGGGCAATTATGTATCATTAATTTCATTCTCTCCCAAGCTTGTGCAACATGTTCATGATCAAGTTGCTTAAAATTCATAATATCGTTTCTAAGAGAGATGATCTTAGCGGGAGGAAAATACTTAGAGATAAAAGCATCTTTGCACTTGTTCCAGGAATCAATACTATTTCTAGGAAAAGACGAAAACCAAGCTTTAGCACGATCTCTAAGCGAAAAAGGAAATAGTGTCAATTTAACAATATCATTATCCACATCTTTCTTCTTTTGCATGTCACACAAATCAATGAAGCTATTTAGATGGGTAGCGGCATCTTTGCTAGGAAGGCTGGAGAACGAATCTTTCATGACAAGATTCAACAAAGCAGTATTAATTTCACAAGATTCAGCATCGGTAAGAGGAGCAATCGGAGTGCTAAATAAAATCATTGTTGTTGGTATTGGTGAAGTCACACAATTTAGTATTATCTTGAGCCATCGTGATGAGCAAGCAAACTAACACACAAGCAAATAAAAAGCAAGCAGGCAAATAGAGAAAGAGAGGGAGGATAGAGAGAGAGAGGGTGAATAAAACGGCAAGGGTGAAGTGGGGGAGAGGAAAACGAGAGGCAAATGGCAAATAATGTAATGCGGGAGATAAGGGTATGTGATGGGTACTTGGTATGTTGACTTTTGCGTAGACCTCCCCGGCAACGGCGCCAGAAATCCTACTTGCTACCTCTTGAGAACTGTGTTGGTTTTCCCCGAAGAGGAAGGGATGATGCAGCAAAGTAGCGTAACTATTTCCCTCAGTTTTTGAGAACCAAGGTATCAATCTAGTAGGAGGCTACGCGTGAGTCCCTCGTACCTACAAAAAACAAATAAATCCTCGCAACCAACGCAAATAGGGGTTGTCAATCCCAATAAGGCCACTTACGAGAGTGAGATCTGATAGATATGATAAGATAATATTTTTGGTATTTTTATGATAAAGATGCAAAGTAACATAAAGGCAAAGTAAATATCAAAGGAAATAACTATGTAGTAGGAGATCAATATGATAAAGATAGACCCGGGAGCCATAGGTTTCACTAGTGGCTTCTCTCGAGAGAATAAGTATTCTACGATGGGTGAACAAATTCCTGTTGAGCAATTGACAGAATTGAGCATAGTTATGAGAATATCTATGTATGCTCATGTATATAGGCATCACGTCTGAGACAAGTAGACCGACTCCTGCCTACATCTACTACTATTACTCCACTCATCGACCGCTACCCAGCATGCATATAGAGTATTAAGTTAAAATTAGAGTAACTCCTTAAGCAAGATGACATGATGTAGAGGGACAGACTCATGCAATATGAAGAAAACCCCATCTTGTTATCCTCGATGGCAACAATACAATACGTGCCTTGCTTCCTTTACTGTCACCGGGAAAGGACACCACAAGATTGAACCCAACAAAGCTAAGCACTTCTCCCATTGCAAGAAAGATTAATCTAGTAGGCCAAACCAAACTGATAATTCAAAGAGACTTGCAAAGATAACCAATCATACATAAAAGAATTCAGAGAAGATTCAAATATTATTCATAGATAGACTTGATCATAAACCCACAATTCATCGGTCTCAACAAACACACCGCAAAAAGAAGATTCATCGAATAGTTCTCCACAAGAGAGGGGGAGAACATTGTATTGAGATCCAAAAAGAGAGAAGAAGCCATATAGCTACTAACTATGGACCCATAGGTCTGAGGTAAACTACTCACACTTCATCGGAGAGGCTATGGTGTTGATGTAGAAGCCCTCCGTGATCAATGCCCCCTCCGGCGGAGCTCCAGAACAGGCCCCAAGATGGGATCTCATGGATACAGAAAGTTACGGCGGTGGAATTACACTAGTAGAAAATAGGGCTTTGATCTAGGCCGGTTCAGTCCATTAGTCCCGGTTCAGTCCAGAACCGGGACCAATGGGGGCATTGGTCCTGGTTCGTGAGCCCAGGGGGCCGGCCGGGCCACGTGGGCCATTGGTCCCGGTTCATCTCGACCTTTTGGTCCCGGTTGGTGGGATGAACTGGGACCAATGGGCCTCGCTCCTCGCCCACCACCATTGGTCCCCGTTGGTGGCTTGAACCGGGACCAAAGGCTCCCCTTTAGTCCCGGTTCATGCCACCAACCGGGACCAATGAAGTGCCTATATATCCCCCCTCGCGTAAGAGGAGAGCACATTGCTCTGTTTTTTTCTGGCCGAGGGGGAGAGGGCTTGGTGGTGCTCTAGCTCACCTCCTATGCACATAAGGTGTTCGATGGAATGCCAGAGCCACACTACTTAAGCTTTCTCCTCTCCAAGCTCGACCTCCAAGCTCCATTTTCCACAATATTTGTCTAGGTTTAGTGGTCCGTCATGCCTCGTCCCCGTCTTCACCGCCGTCGATCACCCGCGCCGAGCTCATCGCCGGCACCACCGTGGTGAGCCTCTTGTTCTTATCTTCTTTCTGAAAGGAAAATATTCTTACTTGTATGTTTACATAGATACTTGTATTATTTTCTTACTTTTATTATTGCATCTTATATAGTGCGATGGTTTTGGTATCCGCCCCCGTCGGCCCTCGTCCTATCTATGATTCGGATGTGGTATATATATTATCTTTATAACTATTGGTTCATTTATTGTTTATGAAAATTATGCCGACCAACATGACATAGATTTTATTTATGTAGGATGTATGTGAATCGGAAATGCCAACCGACCCTATTGTAGAGAGGTTAAATTTAGTTGAAGAAGAAAACAATTTGTTGAAGGAAAAAATAAAAAAAAAATTGAGGAGGAGAAGATGATATTGGAGTTGCATGTTGCGGATGTCGTCGATGATCACAAGATCAAGATGGATGCAATGCGCTTGAAGATTAGAAAGATTAGAAAATACGCCATTCATACCGAGGCTTGGTATCATTATGCTATTGGATCAATTGTTACCTTGGTTGCGATTATGATCGCATTTGTTTTCGCATTGAAATGTTTTACATAGTTTCAATGTATGGTTTAATTAATTAGATGCTCTGGAGAGCTATATGTTGTTAGATGAGAACTATGTATGCACTTTGGTTTTAATGTGATGATGAACTTCTATTAATTTGGACACTTAATTATATATAATGCACGCAGATGAACCGGCAATGGATGTACAGTGACAGACGCACCTGCGAGTACATTAAGGGCGTGCATGAGTTTCTCGATGTGGCTGAGGCAAACAAGCAGAAGGGTTTTATGTGTTGTCCATGCACTGAATGTGGGAATACGAGGTCTTACTCTAACCGGAAAATCCTTCACTCCCACCTGGTTTACAAGGGTTTCATGCCACACTATATTGTTTGGACGAGGCACGGAGAAATAGGGGTTATGATGGAAGACGGCAAAGAAGAAGAGTACGATGACAACTATGTGCCCCCTGAATACGGTGATGCTGCAGCGGGGGGAGCTGGTGAAGATCAAGAGGAACCAGAGGATGTGCCCAATGATGCTGCAACGGGTGAAGCTGCTGAAGATCAAGAGGAACCAGACGATGTGCCCGATGATGATGATCTCCGCCGGGTCATTGTCGATGCAAGGATGCAATGCGAAAGTCAAAAGGAGAAGCTGAAGTTCGATCGCATGTTAGAGGATCACAAAAAAGGGTTGTACCCCAATTGCGAAGATGGCAACATAAAGCTCGGTACCGTACTGGAATTGCTGCAGTGGAAGGCAGAGAATGCTGTGGCTGACAAAGGATTTGAGAAGCTACTAAAAATATTGAAGAAGAAGCTTCCAAATGATAACGAATCGCCCGACAGTACATACGCAGCAAAGAAGGTTGTATGCCCTCTAGGATTGGAGGTGGAGAAGATACATGCATGCCCTAATGACTGCATCCTCTACCGTGGTGCATACAAGGATCTGAATGCATGCCCGGTATGCGGTGCATTGCGGTATAAGATCAGACGAGATGACCCTGGTGATGTTGATGGCGAGCCCCCCAGGAAGAGGGTTCCTGCGAAGGTGATGTGGTATGCTCCTATAATACCACGGTTGAAACATCTAGTCAGAAACGAAGAGCATGCCAAGTTGATGCGATGGCACAGTGAGAACCGAAAGAAAGATGGGAAGTTGAGAGCACCCACTGACGGGTCGCAGTGGAGAAAAATCAAGAGAAAGTACTGGGATGAGTTTGCAAAGGACCCAAGGAATGTATGGTTTGCTTTAAGCGCGGATGGCATTAATCCTTTCGGGGAGCAGAGCAGCAATCACAACACCTGTCCCATGACTCTATGTATGTATAGCCTTCCTCTTGGATGTGCATGAAGCGGAAGTTCATTATGATGCCAGTTCTCATCCAAGGCCCTAAGCAACCCGGCAATGACATTGATGTGTACCTAAGGCCATTAGTTGGAGAACTTTTACAGCTGTGGAATGGAAACGGTGTACGTACGTGGGATGAGCACATACAGGAGGAATTTAACCTTAAGGCGTTGCTATTCGTGATCATCAACGATTGGCCCGCTCTCAGTAACCTTTCAGGACAGACAAACAAAGGATACCACGCATGCATGCACTGTTTAGATGACACTAAAAGTATATACCTGGACAAATGCAGGAAGAATGTGTACCTAGGCCATCGTCGATTTCTTCCGACCAACCATCAATGTCGAAAGAAAGGCAAGCATTTCAAAGGCAAGGCAGATCACCAGAAGAAGCCCGCCATGTGTACCGGTGATCACGTACTTGCTATGGTCAATGATTTACACGTAATCTCTGGAAAGGGTCCCGGTGGACTAGCTGTTCCGAATGACGCCGAGGGACACGCACCCATGTGGAAGAAGAAATCTATATTTTGGGACCTACCCTACTGGAAAGACCTAGAGGTCCGCTCTTCAATCAACGTGATGCACGTGACGAAGAACCTTTGCGTGAACCTGCTAGGCTTCTTGGGCGTGTATGGGAAGACAAAAGATACACCTGAGGCACGGGAGGACCTGCAACGTTTGCACGAAAAAGACGGCATGCCTCCGAAGCAGTATAAAGGTCCTGCCAGCTATGCTCTTACGAAAGAAGAGAAAGAAATCTTCTTTGAATGCCTGCTCAGTATGGAGGTCACGACTGGCTTCTCGTCAAATATAAAGGGAATAAAAAATATGCCAGAGAAAAAGTTTCAGAACATAAAGTCTCATGACTGCCACGTGATTATGACGCAACTACTTCCGGTTGCATTGAGGGGGCTTCTACCGGAAAACGTCCGATTAGACATTGTGAAGCTATGTGCATTCCTCAATGCAATCTCTCAGAAGGTGATTGATCCAGAAATCGTACCAAGGCTAAGGAGTGATGTGGTGCAATGTCTTGTCAGTTTCGAGCTGGTGTTGCCACCATTCTTCTTCAATATCATGACGCACGTCCTAGTTCATCTAGTCGACGAGATTGTCATCCTGGGCCTGTATTTCTACACAATATGTTCCCCTTTGAGAGGTTCATGGGAGTCCTAAAGAAATATGTCCGTAACCGCACTAGGCCAGAAGGAAGCATCTCCATGGGCCATCAAACAAAGGATGTTATCGGGTTTTGTGTTGACTTCATTCCTAGCCTTAAGAAGATAGGTCTCCCTAAATCGCGGTATGAGGGGAGACTGACTGGAAAAGGCACTCTTGGAAGTGACTCAATAATATGCAGGGACGGATATTCTTGGTCTCAAGCACACTACACAGTTCTACAGAACTCTACCTTGGTGACCCCGTATGTCGATGAACACAAGAACAGTCTGCACTCCAAACACCCGGAGCAGTGCGACGACTGGATTACATGTGAACACATCAGGACTTTCAGCAGTTGGTTGGAAACACGTCTCGGAGGTGACAACACTGTTTGTGATGAGTTGTACTTGTTGTCCAGGGGACCATCTTTCACTGTATTGACTTACAAAGGATACGAGATAAATGGGAATACAGTTTACACGATCGCCCAAGATCAAAAGAGCACCAACCAAAACAGCGGTGTCCGCTTTGATGCAGCAACCGAGAGCGGAAAGGACACATATTATGGTTACATAGTGGACATATGGGAACTTGACTACGGACCTGATTTTAAGGTCCCTTTGTTTAAGTGCAAATGGGTCAATCTGTCAGGCGGCGGGGTACAAGTAGACCCACAGTACGGAATGACAACCGTGGATCTGAAAAATCTTGGGTACACTGACGAGCCGTTCGTCCTAGCCAATGATGTGGCACAGGTTATCTATGTGAAGGACATGTCTACCAGACAGAGAAAAAGAAAAGATAAGGAAGCGAATACATCATACGATGAGCCAAAGCGCTACATAGTTCTTTCAGGAAAAAGGGACATCCTGGGAGTGGACGGCAAGACAGACATGTCTGAAGATTATGAAAAGTTTCATGAAATTCCTCCCTTCAATGTCAAGGCTGACCCAAGCATCCTGATAAACGATGAAGATTATCCACGGTTACGGTGCAATAAGCAAATGACACACGTGAAGAAAAAGTGAAGACTTTCTCCCACAACTATTATGATGATACCATGCCAACTTTGTAACAGATGATCTTTCGTCCGAAACCCTGACACTTCGAAAGAGATTGTCCGTTTTGTACACGAAGTGCATCCAGTTTTTGCTGTAACCATCTCAACTTTGTTGCACATGCTATGTGGGTCAAATGATGATACCATGCCAACTTTCAACCTTTTCGGAGTTCATTTGAAATGCTTTTCAATTTCAGGGTCTTATAGCTCAAAAAATCAGTAAATGCATGAAAAATAACAAATGAAGTCAGAAAGGGTTGAAAATTGATGATGTGGCTTTGAATGGTGCATTTTGAACACAGAAAAAATATGGAGTTCAAATAAGTTCAAGAAAATGACATCCCTTTGTAACATATGATCTTTCGTCCGAAACCCTAATACTTCGAAAGAGATTGTCCGTTTTGTACACGAAGTGCATCCAGTTTTTGCCGTAACCATCTCAACTTTGTTGCACATGCTATGTGGGTGAAATGATGATACCATGCCAACTTTCAACCTTTTCGGAGTTCATTTGAAATGCTTTTCAATTTCAGGGTCTTATAGCTCAAAAAAGCAAAAGGAATCAACTAAAAAGTTTTTATAAACCTCTAGTATTTTTGAAACTAAACTTATATAAAATTTATGCAACTTAAATTCAGAAAGTATTTTTTGTTCAACACATTAATAGAAAAAAGAATTTAATAGCAAAAAATAACAAAATTTGTTTTTGATTAAAACAGATATTAAAAAAAACCTAAAATTACCAAATAGAGTATAATGATAAAACACTGTAATATTAAGTAGCAGGAAAAAGAATCACTCAAAAATCTAACTTCATAGTAAAGTTATTCATAAACTAGTGATTCACATACATTTCAAAATTATAAGTATTTAGTACAAATAAAAAAATAAAAAGCAAAAAATAAAACAAAAGAAGAAAACAAAAAAAATTCAAATTTTAAAACTAATGGCACTAACAGAAAGTTTATAATTTTTGTGACCTAAAAGCAAAAAGAAATCACTAAAAAATATAAGTATTTAGTACAAATAAAAAAAAGCAAAAAAGAAAACAAAAGAAGAAAAAAATCAAATTTTAAAACTAATGGCACTAACAGAAAGTTTATAATTTTTATGACCTAAAAGCAAAAAAAATCACTATAAAACTATAAGTATTTAGTACAAATAAAAAAATAAAAAGCAAAAAAGAAAACAAAAAAATGCCACCTACTAGGCCTCCATGGCCTGAATACGACTAGAAACCGTTACGTGGGCCAGGATTCAGGCCCGCAGAAGGCCCAGTAGGCCCAACAGACATAGCAATGCACAGATTAGGCCCGTAAGCCTGCAATAGAGAGGAGCTCGAGAGGGATGTGGCATCGAGGCTTATAAAGCACTCCAAGCCCCTCTCAACTAGCATGGTGGGACTAAACTTACGACCGCACCGCGCCAGCACAGGGCGTTTGGTCCCGGTTGGTAGCACCAACCGGGACTAAAGGGGTGCATTGGTACCGGTTCGTAACACCAACCGGGACGAATGCCCCCCTTTAGTCCCGGTTGGTGCGACCAACCGGGACCAAACGCCTCTACTTCCCGCCCTTTGGGCTGCCGAAAAGAGGCCTTTGGTCCCGGTTTGTAGCACCAACCGGGACCATAGGTGCGCATTTGTCCCGGTTCGTGCGACGAACCGGGACCATAGGTCCGCCTATATAAGCCCACACTTGCGAAAATTTCGCCAACTGCTCCATTCCCCATCGCCGACGGCGCCAGGCTGCTCGTCCTCCTCGTCCCCGTCACCGCGCCCTGCCCCATCCCCGCATCCTTGCCGTTGCCGCGCCCTGTCGCTGTCGCCGTCGCCGCGCCCTACCCTGTCGCCGTCGCCGCGCCCCGTCGCCGTCGCCGGCCACCCTGCCCCGAGCCCGCTGCCGTCCGCCCTGCCCCGAGCCCCGCCTCCTCGTCCCCGTCGCCGTGTGCTGCCCCAAGCCCGCCGTCGTCCCCGTCGCCGTGTGCCACCCCGAGCCCGTCGTCCCCGTCACTGCGTGCCGCGCGCCCCGCGCACGCCGTCCCCGTCGCAGGCATCCCCGAGCCCGCCGTCCTCCTTCCCGTCACTGGCCTCCTTTCCCCGTAGCCGCCCGCCCCCAGTGAGCTCCCCCCTTTCCCATCCCCGTCGCCGACGACGCCACCCATTGCCGCCGTTGCTCTCTGTTTATATGCAAAAGTTACATTTTTAGAAAATCATCTATATATGTTCATATATGCAAAAGTTCTATATGAATGTGGGTATATGTATGTTCATGGAAAATAATTTTGCTCGATGATCTTTTTGTTCACGATGTTCATATAATTTTTTTCATGTATGTATGAATGTCGATATGAATTGTACCTATGATGTTTTTTTATTCATAGATGAATATGTATGCGGCTATGTATGTGTATGTGGCTATGTGAATATGCAAAGAAGAGGAGATGAAGAAGATGATATATTTTCTTATTCGTGGGTGTGTCGAGAGGGTCGTCGATAACTTTAGTGCATTTTAGGTTATTTTCATTTTAGGTCATTTTAGGTCGTGGGTGTGTCGAGAGAGCGGCCGAGGGGTCGAGGGTCGTCGAACATGAGAGGGGGATGATAGATGATGATGAGGGGGGGGGGGAGGGTGGACGTCGGACATTCATGAGAGAGGCGGGGAAGAAGGGGAAGAAGAGGGAGAAGAAGAGGAGAGGAAGTCTTCTCCTCTATTCTTTCTCCTCCTCTATTCTTTCTTCTCTTCTTTTTTCTTCTTATTCCTATATGTATTAGTTTTTTTATTTAGGTTGTTAATTAGTAGATATTAATTTTGTTCATATATGTATGGATGCATGTGATATGTATGTATGTATGTATCGGGTATGTCATTGTCGATATACCCCCTACCCGATAACTTCGACATGAGGGGGTCGAGAGGGGGTCTAGGGTCGCTGAGGGGTCGAGGGTCGTCGAACATGAGAGGAAGAAGAGGATAAAAAAGAAGAGGAAGAAGAAAAAAAAGAGGAGAAGAAAGAATAGAGGAGAAGATCTCCTCTATTCTTTCTTCTCCTCTTTTTTTTCTTCTTCTTCCTCTTTTTTTATCGGGAACGAGGGTCGTCGAGGGTCGCCGAGCGGTAGAGGAAACCCTAAATAGCAAGTATCATTGGTGTGAGATACATGTGGCCGTCGGTGTCGGACACTACATCCACGTCCCACAAGTGATGCGGGCTTCGACGCCCACGTCACTTGTGTGACGTGGATGTAGTGTCCGACACCGACGGCCACATGTATCTCACAGCCACGATACTTGCTATTTAGGGTTTCCTCTACCGTTCGGCGACCCTGACCCTCCACGACCCTCGTTTCCGATAAAATAAAGAGGAGGAAGAAGAAAAAAAGAGAAGAAGAGAAGAAGAAGAAAAAAAAAGAGGAGAAGAAAGATTTCTTCTTCTCTTTTTTTTCTTTGTCTTCCTCTTCTTCTCTTTTTTGTTCTTCTTCTTCCTCTTTATTTTATCGGGAAGGAGGGTCGTCGAGGGTCAGGGTTGCCGAGTGGTAGAGGAAACCCTAAATAGCAAGTATCATCGGTGTGAGATACATGTGGCCGTCGGTGTCGGACACTACATCCACGTCCCACAAGTGACGCGGGCTTCGACTCCCACGTCACTTGTGGGACGTGGATGTAGTGTCCGACACCGATGGCCACATGTATCTCGCACCCACGATACTTGCTATTTAGGGTTTCCTCTACCGCTCGGTGACTCTCAACGACCCTCGTTCCCGATAAGAAAAAGAGGAAGAAGAAGAAAAAAGAGGAGAAGAAAGAATAGAGGACTTCTTACTCCTCTATTCTTTCTTCTCCTTTTTTTTCTTCTTCCTCTTCTTTTTTTATCCTTGAAGCGTTGTCGAGGCCACCCCAAACCCTAGAGAAGCAGCATCGAGGCCACCCCAAACCCTAGAGAAGCAGCATCGAGGCCACTAATTAATATTAGTTCTACGTTTGCCACTAATATATCCATCTGTCATGTTTGAATAATAATTGCCATGTTGTCAATATTTGTAGAAACTATGGACACTGCCCGAGACGAAGTATAAGAAGAGTTGTTGGGGGACATAATCGCACGAGGAAGTGATGTCGTCGTCTCGTTGTTTCTCAATGACACCGATGGTCTGGAAGCACCTGGCTATGATTATGATGGCTCCGGTGACCTAATGCCGGTCCAAGAAGGAGACCATGAGGACGGCTCCGGTGACCCATTGCCGGTGCAAGAAGGAGACCGTGATGACGTCTCCGATGACCGAACCGAGTCCGGCCAGGTATATATATTAGTTAAGCTTCTGTTGACTAGCTAATTGATGCATTCATTGTTTTGGTATGCACACATATTAATTAAGTCTTTGTTCTTTTTTCTAGCCCTCCGGATCGAGCACAACTTCGGTAAAGAAACAAGGCCCGAAGAAACAGTTGAGCTCGGATGAAAAGTTTGAGATCATAGCAATCGCGCTCGATGATGTCTACTACACAACCTTCTTCTTGTAGATGTTGTTGGGCCTGCAAGTGCACAGGTTTGTAGGACAGTAGCAAATTTCCCTCAAGTGGATGACCTAAGGTTTATCAATCCGCGAGAGGCGTAGGAGGAAGATGGTCTCTCTCAAACAACCCTGCAACCAAATAACAAAAAGTCTCTTGTGTCCCCAACACACCCAATACAATGGTAAATTGTATAGGTGCACTAGTTTGGCGAAGAGAAGGTGATACAAGTGCAAAATAGATAGTAGATATAGGTTTTTGTAATCTGAAAATATAAAAACAGCAAGGTAACAAGTGGAAAAAGTGAGCGTAAACGGTATTGCAATGATAGGAAACAAGGCCTAGGGTTCATACTTTCACTAGTGTAAGTCCTCTCAACAATACTAACATAATTGGATCATAAAATTATCCCTCAACATGCAACAAAGAGTCACTCCAAAGTCACTAATAGCAGAGAACGAACGAAGAGATTATGGTAGGGTACGAAACCACCTCAAAGTTATTCTTTCCAATCAATCCGTTGGGCTATTCCTATAAGTGTCACAAACAGCCCTAGAGTTCGTACTAGAATAACACCTTAAGATACAAATCAACCAAAACCCTAATGTCACCTAGATACTTCAATGTCACCTCAAGTATCCGTGGGCATGATTATACGATATGCATCACACAATTTCAAATTCATCTATTCAACCAACACAAAGGACCTCAAAGAGTGCCCCAAAGTTCTACCGGAGAATCACGACGAGAACGTGTGCCAACCACTATGCATAGGTTCATGGGCGGAACCCGCAAGTTGATCACCAAAACATACATCAAGTGAATCACGTGATATCCCATTGTCACCATAGATATCCATGGCAAGACATACATCAAGTGTTCTCAAATCTTTAAAGACTCAATCCGATAAGATTACTTCAAAGGGGAAACTCGATTCATTACAAGAGAGTAGAGGGGGATAAAACATCATAGTATCCAACTATAATAGCAAAGCTCGCGATACATCAAGATCGTATCAACTCAAGAACACGAGAGAGAGATCAAACACATAGCTACTGGTACATACCCTCAGCCCCGAGGGAGAACTACTCCCTCCTCGTCATGGAGAGCACCAGGATGATGAAGATTGCCACCGGAGAAGGATTGCCCCCTCCGGCAGGGTGCCGGAATGGGTCTTGATTGAGTTTCGGTGGCTACGGAGGCTTCTAGCGGTGGAACTCCCGATCTATTGTGATCCCCGATGTTTTTAGGGTATATGGAGATATATAGGCGGAAGAAGCACGTCGGTGGAGCTCCGAGGGGCCCACGAGGCAGGGGGGAGCGCCTAGGGGGGCGCGCCCTCCACCCTCGTGACCTCCTCGGAAACTTCTTGGAGTAGGGTCCAAGTCTCCTGGATCACGTTCGGTGAGAAGATCACGTTCCCGAAGGTTTCATTTCATTTGGACTCCGTTTGATATTTTGTTTCCTCGAAATACTGAAATAGGCAAAAAAACAGCAATTCTGGGCTGGGCCTCCGGTTAATAGGTTAGTCCCAAAAATAATATAAAAGTGGAAAATAAAGCCCAATATAGTCCAAAACAGTAGATAAAGTAGCATGGAGCAATCAAAAATTATAGATACGTTGGAGACGTATCAGGCATCCCCAAGCTTAATTCCTGCTCGTCCTCGAGTAGGTAAATGATAAAAAGAGAATTTTTGATGCGGAGTGATACTTTGGCATAATTTCAATGTAAATCTTCTTAATCATGGTATGAATATTCAGATCCGAAAGGTTCAAGACAAAAGTTCATATTGACATAAAAAATGATAATACTTCAAGCATACTAATCAAACAATTATGTCATCTCAAAATAACATGGCCAAGCAATTGTTTCGTACTCAAATAATCTCAAACTTTTTCAACCTTCACGCAATACATGAGCGCGAGCCATGGACATAGCACTATGGGTGGTATAGAATACGATGATGGGGATTGTGTGGAGAAGACAAAAAAGGAGAAAGTCTCACATCAACGAGGATAATCAATGAGCTATGGAGATGCCCATCAATTGATGTTAATGCAAGGAGTAGGGATTTCCATTCAACGGATGCACTAGAGCTAAGAATGCTCAACAAAAGAAAACTAGTGGGTGTGCATCCAACTTGCTTGCTCATGAAGACCTAGGGCATTTTGAGGAAGCCCATCGTTGGAATATACAAGCCAAGTTCTATAATGAAAAATGCCCACTAGTATGAACAAGACAAATTATGAGACTCACTATATGAAAATCATGGTGCTACTTTGAAGCACAATATATGAGACTCACTACATGAAGAACAAGGTGCTACTTTGAAGCACAAGTGTGGAAAAAGAGATAGTAGCATTGCCCTTTTTATTTTCTCTTTTTTTGGGCCTTTCTTTTTTTCTTTTTGGCCTTTCTCTCTCTATTTTTTTTGTTTGGGCAATGCTCTAATAATGATGATCATGACACTTCTATTGATTACAACATAATGATTACAACTCGATACTAGAACAAGATATGACTCTATATGAATGCCTCCGGCGGTGTACCGGGGTGGTGCAATGAATCAAGAGTGACATGTATGAAAAATAATGCATGGTGGCTTTGCCACAAATACGATGTCAACTACAAGATCATGCAATGGCAATATGACAAAAGTAAAGCATGTCATGATGATGATGATGATGATGATGATGGAAGTTGCATGGCAATATATCTCGGAATGGCTATGGAAATGCCATGATAGATAGGTATGGTGGCTGTTTTGAGGAAGATATAGGGAGGTTTATGTGTGAAAGAGCGTATCATATCACAGGGTTTGGATGCACCGGCGAAGTTTGCACCAACTCTCAATGTGAGAAAGGGCAATGCACGGTACCGAAGAGGCTAGCAAATGGCGGAAAGGTAAAAGTGCGTATAATCCATGGACTCAACATTAGTCAAAAGAACTCATATACTTATTGCAAAAATTTAGAAGTCATCAAAAATCAAGTACTACGCGCATGCTCCTAGGGAGATAGATTGGTAGGAAAAGACCATCGCTCGTCCCCGACCACCACTCATAAGGATGCACAAGCCAGGTACACTTCATGCTTCAAATTTGTTACACAACTTTAACCATACGTGCATCCTCCGGGACTTGCTAACTTCAACACAAGTATTTCTCAAATTCACAACTACTCAACTAGCACGACTATGATATTATCACCTCCATATCTCAAAACAATTATCAAGCATCAAACTTATCTTAGTATTCAACCCACTAAAAAGAAAGTTTCACATATCTTGAATACCAAGTATATTAACATTAAGCAAATTACCATGCTATTAACGACTCTCAAAATAATCTAAGTGAAGCATGAGAGATCAAGTTTCTTTAAAACAATCCACCACCGTGGTCTAAAAGATCTAAGTGAAGCACTAGAGCAAAAATTATCACGCTCAAAAAGATATAAGTGAAGCACATAGACTATTCTAACAAATTTCAATTCATGCATGGCTCTCTCAAAAGGTGTGTAAATCAAGGATGATTGTGGTAGACTAACAAGCAAAGACACAAATAATACAAGACGCTCCAAGCAAAACACATATCATGTGGTGAATAAAAATATAGCTCCAAGTAAATTACCGATGGAAGTGGACGAAAGAGGGGATGCCTTCCGGGGCATCCCCAAGCTTTTACTTTTTGGTGTCCTTGGATTATCTTGGGGTTGCCATGGGAATCCCCAAGCTTACACTCTTTCCACTCCTTGTTCCATAATCCATCAAAAGAATTCACCCAAAACTTGAAAACTTCACAACACAAAACCCAATAGAAATCTCGTGAGCTCCGTTAGAGAAAGAAAACAAAAGACTACTTTAAGGTACTGTAGTGAACTTGTTCTTTATTTGTATTGGTGTTAAACCTACTGTATTCCAACTTCTCTATGGTTTATAAACTATTTTACTAGCCATAGATTCATCAAAATAAGCAAACAACACACGCAAAACAGAATCTGTCAAAAACAGAACAGTTTGTAGTAATCTGTTACTAACGCAAACTTCTAGACCCAAAAACTTCTACCAAAATAACACGACCTGGGAAATTTGTTTATTGATCAGAAGCAGTTGGAATCACTATTTTATCACGTTCTGGTGATTTTTGAAAATTCGGGCACTGAGCGCAAAGATTCTGGAAATTGCAGCAAGATCAAATAACTATCTTCCAAGAAGATCTAATAGGTTTAACTTGGCACAAACACTAATTAAAAGATAAAACCACATATAAACAGAAGCTAGATGGATTATTTATTACTAAACAGAACCAAAAAGTAAGAAACTAAAATAAAATTGGGTTGCCTCCCAACAAGCGCTATCGTTTAACGCCCCTAGCTAGGCATGATGATTTCAATGATGCTCACATAAAAGATAAGAATTGAAACATAAAGAGAGCATCATGAAGAATATGACTAGCACATTTAAGTCTAACCCACTTCCTATGCATAGGGATTTTGTGAACAAACAACTTATGGAAACAAGAATCATCTTGCATAGGAAGGTAAAACAAGCATAACTTCAAAACTTTAAGCACATAGAGAGGAAACTTGATATTATTGCAATTCCTACAAGCATATGTTCCTCCCTCATAATAATTTTCAGTAGCATGATGAATGAATTCATCAATATAACCAGCACCTAAAGCATTCTTTTCATGATCTACTTGCATAGAAATTTTATTATTCTCCACATAAGCAAAATTCTTCTCATTCAGAATAGTAGTGGGAGCAAACTCAACAAAATAACTATCATATGATTGAGAATTAAGATCAAGATGACAAGTTTCATGGTTATCATTATTCTTTAAAGCATACGAGTCATCACAATAATCATCATAGATAGGAGGCATGCTTTCATCATAGTAAATTTGCTCATCAAAGCTTGGGGGACAAAAAATATCATCTTCATCAAACATAGCTTCCCCAAGCTTGTGGCTTTGCATATCATTAGCATCATGGATATTCAAAGAATTCGTACTAACAACATTGCAATCATGCTCATCATTCACATATTTTATGCCAAGAATTCTATGTAATTCTTCTTCTAGCACTTTGGCACAATTCTCTTTTCCATCATACTCACGAAAGATATTAAAAAGGTGAAGCGTATGAGACAAACTCAATTCCATTTTTTGTAGTTTTCTTTTATAAACTAGACTAGTGCTAAAACAAGAAACAAAAAAGATTCAATTGCAAGATCTAAAGATATACCTTCACTTATCTAGCCTCCCCGGCAACGGCGCCAGAAAAGTGCTTGATGTCTACTACACAACCTTCTTCTTGTAGACGTTGTTGGGCCTACAAGTGCACAGGTTTGTAGGACAGTAGCAAATTTCCATCAAGTGGATGACCTAAGGTTTATCAATCCGCGAGAGGCGTAGGAGGAAGATGGTCTCTCTCAAACAACCCTGCAACCAAATAACAAAAAGTCTCTTGTGTCCCCAACACACCCAATACAATGGTAAATTGTATAGGTGCACTAGTTTGGCGAAGAGAAGGTGATACAAGTGCAAAATAGATAGTAGATATAGGTAGGGTGCCGGAACGGGTCTAGATTGAGTTTCGGTGGCTACGGAGGCTTCTGGCAGCGGAACTCCCGATCTATTATGCTCCTCGATGTTTTTAGGGTATATGAAGATATATAGGCGGAAGAAGCACGTCGGTGGAGCTCCGAGGGGCCCACGAGGCAGGGGGGCGCGCCCAGGGGGGGCGCGCCCTCCACCCTCGTGACCTCCCCGGAAACTTCTTGGAGTAGGGTCCAAGTCTCCTGGATCACGTTCGGTGAGAAGATCACGTTCCCGAAGGTTTCATTCCGTTTGGACTCTGTTTGATATTCTGTTTCCTCGAAATGCTGAAATAGGAAAAAAAACAGCAATTCTGGGCTGGGCCTCCGGTTAATAGGTTAGTCCCAAAAATAATATAAAAGTGGAAAATAAAGCCCAATATAGTCCAAAACAGTAGATAAAGTAGCATGGAGCAATCAAAAATTATAGATACGTTGGAGACGTATCACCCGACGGCCAACCGATTGAACCCCTCTGCACAAAGAGCACATTTGTTGCTCAGTGCGGGGTTTTGGTTAGGGACAAGATCCCGATCAGCATCCAGCAATGGTTAAAGCTGGCTACAGAAGACCCTGAGGTGTCCTATGTCAATGATATGCAGAAAAATGATCTTTGGACTGTGCTGAAGTCAAATTTCACCCTACCGCCAGAGGATGATCCAGAGAGGCCAGTTAAAGAGCAATTAATCAAGTCTTTTGCTCTTAAGAGGATGGCAGAACTATTCAGGAGGTGGACGAAAGAGCTGAATAAGTTTGTCGAAAATAAAGAGACACCATAATTCAAGGGCAGATATGAGAAGATCATAGATCACTGGCCCGCATTTGTGGCCCACAAGACATCGGAAAAGAGTAAGAAGATGTCGGCGACAAACAAGCAAAATGCTACGAAGAAGAATCATCACCATTGCACGGGGTCAGGTGGCTACCTCGTAGCCCGGCCTAAGTCGGCCAAGACTGAGAATGATCTGGTTGAAAAAGGGATCGAACCAGAGACAATTAACTGGTCAGACTGTTGCCGAACTTGGTTCTTCGGGGCTGGCGGAACCTTAGACCATGTAACAGGGAAGTGCATTTGGACGAACGATCAAATGGACATACCAGTCAGAAAGCTTCAGCAGTATATCAAAGCAGCGCAGCAAGGGACGTTCTTTCCATACAGAGAGAACGACGAGCTCACAATGGCCCTCGGGAATCCTGAGCACCCTAGACGGACACGAGGCACGCCAGGCTCCATTCCGTGGGAGGTTGGGTTTCCGTACGCAGGCGGTTACAAATCCCAGGAGAGGAGGAAAACATTGCATTAGACCCAAATGCAGGCGCTGCAAGCAAGGGTACAAGCGACAGAGGAACGAGAAGCAAATTGCAGCAAACGTACTGCCGAAGCTTCCCCCGAAGCTACCCCGCCATCTCAGCGGAGAAGCAGCGTGGCTTCCACCGAGCTGCTTCAGCCGGAGCATGCCTTGACGGCTCCTGCCAGCTATCCCGTGGATGCTATCACGGAGTCTCAAAATTTCCACCTTATGACGCAATGGATGAATTTGAAGGTCAAGGCGGCTGTTGGCTCTGTTTATCCTACTGAACCCGGCGCAACTTTTCACTGCCGGCCGAATCCAGAAGGATATGCTGTTGGGTTACATAGTAATTTCAAAATTTTCATACGCACACGCAAGATCATGGTGATGCATAGCAACGAGAGGGGAGAGTGTGATCTACGTACCCTTGTAGATCGACAACAGAAGTGTTAGCACAACGTGGTTGATGTAGTCGTACGTCTTCACGGCCCGACCGATCAAGCACCGAAACTACGGCACATCCGAGTTCTAGCACACGTTCAGCTCGATGATGATCCCCGGACTCCGATCCAGCAAAGTGTCGGGGAAGAGTTCCGTCAGCACAACGGCGTCGTGACGATCTTGATGTACTTCAATCGCAGGGCTTCGCCTAAGCACCGCTATAATATTATCGAGGACTATGGTGGAAGGGGGCACCGCACATGGCTAAGAATATGATCACGTGGATCAACTTGTGTGTCTAGGGCTGCCCTCTGCCTCCGTATATAAAGGATCAAAGGGGGGGTGCGGCCGGCCAGGAGAGGGCGTGCCAGGAGGAGTCCTACTCCCTCCGGGAGTAGGATTCCCCCCCTTTCCTAGTTGGAATAGGATTCGGGAGGGGGAAAGAGGAGAGAGAGAAGGAAGGGGGGCGCCGGCCCCCTCTCCTTGTCCTATTCGGACTAGGGGGGAGGGGCGCGCGGCCCAGCCCTGGCCACCTCTCCTCTCTTCCACTAAAGCCCATTAAGGCCCATATACCTCCCGGGGGGTTCCGGTAACCTCCCGATACTCCGGTAAAATCCCGATTTCACCCGGAACACTTCCGATATCCAAATATAGGCTTCTAATATATCAATCTTTATGTCTCGACCATTTCGAGACTCCTCGTCATGTCCATGATCACATTCGGGACTCCGAACAAACTTCGGTACATCAAAATGCATAAACTCATAATATAACTGTCATCAAAACCTTAAGCGTGCGGACCCTACGGGTTCGAGAATAATGTAGACATGACCGAGACACGTCTCCGGTCAATAACCAATAGCGGAATCTGGATGCTCATATTGGCTCCTACATATTCTACGTAGATCTTTTATCGGTCAGACCGCATAACAATATATGTTGTTCCCTTTGTCATCGGTATGTTACTTGCCCGAGATTTGATCGTCGGTATCTCAATACCTAGTTCAATCTCATTACCGGCAAGTCTCTTTACTCGTTCCGTAATACATCATCTCACAACTAACTCATTAGTTGCAATGCTTGCAAGGCTTATGTGATGTGCATTACCGAGAGGGCCCAGAGATACCTCTCCGACAATCGGAGTGACAAATCCTATTCTCGAAATACGCCAACCCAACATGTACCTTTGGAGACACCTGTAGAGCACCTTTATAATCACCCAGTTACGTTGTGACGTTTGGTAGCACACAAAGTGTTCCTCTGGCAAACGGGAGTTGCATAATCTCATAGTCATAGGAACATGTATAAGTCATGAAGAAAGCACTAGCAACATACTAAACAATCGGGTGCTAAGCTAATGGAATGGGTCATGTCAATCAGATCATTCACCTAATGATGTGATCCCGTTAATCAAATAACAACTCTTTGTCCTTGGTTAGGAAACATAACCATCTTTGATTAACGAGCTAGTCTAGTAGAGGCATACTAGTGACACTCTATTTGTCTATGTATTCACACATGTATTATGTTTTCGGTTAATACAATTCTAGCATGAATAATAAACATTTATCATGATATAAGGAAATAAATAATAACGTTATTATTGCCTCTAGGGCATATTTCCTTCAGTCTCCCACTTGCACTAGAGTCAATAATCTAGATTATACAGTAATGATTCTAACACCCATGGAGCTTTGGTGCTGATCATGTTTTGCTCGTGGAAGAGGCTTAGTCAACGGATCTGCTACATTCAGATCTGTATGTATCTTGCAAATCTCTATGTCTCCCACCTGGACTAGATCCCGGATGGAATTGAAGCGTCTCTTGATGTTCTTGGTTCTCTTGTGAAATATGGATTCCTTTGCCAAGGCAATTGCACCAGTATTGTCACAAAAGTTTTTCATTGGACCCGATGCACTAGGTATGACACCTAGATCGGATATGAACTCCTTCATCCAAACTCCTTCATTTGCTGCTTCCGAAGCAGCTATGTATTTTGCTTCACATGTAGATCCCGCCATGATGCTTTGTTTAGAACTGCACCAACTGACAGCTCCACCGTTTAATGTAAATACGTATCCGGTTCGCAATTTAGAATCGTCCGGATCAGTGTCAAAGCTCGCATCGACATAACCACTTACGATTAGCTCTTTGTCACCTCCATAAACGAGAAACATATCCTTAGTCCTTTTCAGGTATTTCAGGATGTTCTTGACCGCTGTCCAGTGATCCACTCCTGGATTACTTTGGTACCTCCCTGCTAGACTTATAGCAAGGCACACATCAGGTCTGGTACACAGCATTTCATACATGATAGAGCCTATGGCTGAAGCATAGGGAACATCTTTCATTTTCTCTCTATCTTCTGCAGTGGTCAGGCATTGAGTCTGACTCAACTTCACACCTTGTAACACAGGCAAGAACCCTTTCTTTGCTTGATCCATTTTGAACTTCTTCAAAACTTTGTCAAGGTATGTGCTTTGTGAAAGTCCAATTAAGCGTCTTGATCTATCTCTATAGATCTTAATGCCTAATATGTAAGCAGCTTCACCGAGGTCTTTCATTGAAAAACTCTTATTCAAGTATCCCTTTATGCTATCCAGAAATTCTATATCATTTCCAATTAGTAATATGTCATCCACATATAATATCAGAAATGCTACAGAGCTCCCACTCACTTTCTTGTAAATACGGGCTTCTCCAAAAGTCTGTATAAAACCAAATGCTTTGATCACACTATCAAAGCGTTTATTCCAACTCCGAGAGGCTTGCACCAGTCCATAAATGGATCATTAGAGCTTGCATACTTTGTTAGCTCCCTTTGGATTGACAAAACCTTCTGGTTGCATCATATACAACTCTTCTTCCAGAAATCCATTCAGGAATGCAGTTTTGACATCCATCTACCAAATTTCATAATCATAAAATGCGGCAATTGCTAACATGATTCGGATAGACTTAAGCATCGCTACGGGTGAGAAGGTCTCATCATAGTCAATCCCTTGAACTTGCCGAAAACCTTTTGCGACAAGTCGAGCTTTGTAGACAGTAATATTACCGTCAGCGTCAATCTTCTTCTTGAAGATCCATTTATTCTCAATTGCTTGCCGATCATTGGGAAAGTCAACCAAAGTCCATACTTTGTTCTCATACATGGATCCCATCTCAGATTTCATGGCTTCAAGCCATTTTGCGGAATCTGGGCTCACCATCGCTTCTTCATAGTTCGTAGGTTCATCATGATCTAGTAGCATGACTTCCAGAACAGGGTTACCGTACCACTCTAGTGCGGATCTTACTCTGGTTGATCTACGAGGTTCAGTAGTATCTTGTTCTGAAGTTTCATGATCATTATCATTAGCTTCCTCACTAATTGGTGTAGGTGTCACAGAAACAGGTTTCTTTGATGTACTACTTTCCAACAAGGGAGTAGGTACAGTTACCTCGTCAAGTTCTACTTTCCTCCCACTCACTTCTTTCGAGAGAAACTCCTTCTCCAGAAAGTTTCTGAATTTAGCAACAAAAGTCTTGCCTTTAGATCTGTGATAGAAGGTGTATCCAAGAGTTTCCTTTGGATATCCTATGAAGACACATTTCTCCGATTTGGGTTCGAGCTTATCAGGTTGAAGCTTTTTCACATAAGCACCGCAGCCCCAAACTTTCAGAAACGACAACTTTGGTTTCTTGCCAAACCATAGTTCATAAGGCGTCGTCTCAACGGATTTTGATGGTGCCCTATTTAACGTGAATGCGGCCGTCTCTAGAGTGTATCCCCAAAACGATAGCGGTAAATCAGTAAGAGACATCATAGATCGTACCATATCTAGTAAAGTACGATTACGATGTTCGGACACACCATGACGCTGTGGTGTTCCGGGTGGCGTGAGTTGCGAAACTATTCCACATTGTTTCAAATGTACACCAAACTCATAACTCAAATATTCTCCTCCACGATCAGATCATAGGAATTTTATTTTCTTATTACGATGATTTTCAACTTCACTCTGAAATTCTTTGAACTTTTCAAACGTTTCAGACTTGTGTTTCATTAAGTAGATATACCCATATCTGCTTAAGTCATCTGTGAAGGTGAGAAAATAACGATATCCGCCACGAGCCTCAACATTCATCGGACCACATACATCTATATGTATGATTTCTAACAAATCTGTTGCTCTCTCCATAGTACCGGAGAATGGTGTTTTTGTCATCTTACCCATAAGGCACGGTTCGCAAGTACCAAGTGATTCATAATCAAGTGGTTCCAAAAGCCCATCAGTATGGAGTTTCTTCATGCACTTTATACCGATATGACCTAAACGGCAGTGCTACAAATAAGTTGCACTATCATTATCAACTCTGCATCTTTTGGTTTCAACACTATGAATATGTGTGTCACTACTATCGAGATTTAATAAGAATAGACCACTCTTTAAGGGTGCATGACCATAAAAGATATTACCTATGTAAATAGAACAACCATTATTCTCTGATTTAAATGAATAACTGTCTCGCATCAAACAAGATCCAGATATAATGTTCATGCTTAACGCTGGCACCAAATAACAATTATTTAGGTCTAATATTAATCCCGAAGGTAGATGTAGAGGTAGCGTGCCGACTGCGATCACATCGACTTTGCAACCATTTTCTACGCACATTGTCACCTCGTCCTTAGCCAATCTTCGCTTAATCTGTAGTCCCTGTTTCGAGTTGCAAATATTAGCAAGAACCAGTATCAAATACCCAGGTGCTACTGTGAGCATTAGTAAGGTACACATCAATAACATGTATATCACATATACCTTTGTTCACCTTGCCATCCTTCTTATTCGCCAAATACTTGAGGCAGTTCCGCTTCTAGTGACCAGTCTGCTTGCAGTAGAAGCACTCAGTTTCAGGCTTAGGTCCAGATTTGGGTTTCTTCTCTTGAGCAGCAACTTGCTTGCTATTCTTTTTGAAGTTCCCCTTCTTCTTCCCTTTGCCCTTTTTCTTGAAACTAGTGGTCTTGTTGACCATCAACACTTGATGCCCCTTCTTGATTTCTACCTCCGCAGCTTTTAGCATTACAAAGAGCTCGGGAATAGTCTTATTCATCCCTTGCATATTATAGTTCATCACGAAGCTCTTGTAGCTTGGTGGCAGTGATTGGAGAATTCTGTCAATGGCGCAATCATCTGGAAGATTAACTCCAAATTGAATCAAGTGATTATTATACCCAGACATTTTGAGTATATGCTCACTGACAGAACTGTTCTCCTCCATCTTGCAGCTATAGAACTTAATGGAGACTTCATATCTCTCAATCCGGGCATTTGCTTGAAATATTAACTTCAACTCCTGGAACATCTCATATGCTCCATGACGTTCAAAACGTCGTTGAAGTCCCGATTCTAAGCCGTAAAGCATGGCACACTGAACTATCGAGTAGTCATCAGCTTTGCTCTGCCAGATGTTCATAACATCTGGTGTTGCTCCAGCAGCAGGCCTGGCACCCAGCGGTGCTTCCAGGACGTAATTCTTCTGTGCAGCAATGAGGATAATCCTCAAGTTACGAACCCAGTCCGTGTAATTGCTACCATCATCTTTCAACTTTGCTTTCTCAAGGAACGCATTAAAATTCAACGGAACAACAACACAGGCCATCTATCTACAATCAAACATGAATAAGCAAGATACTATCAGGTACTAAGTTCATGATAAATTTAGGTTCAATTAATCATATTACTTAAAGAACTCCCACTTAGATAGACATCCCTCTAATCCTCTAAGTGATTACGTGATCCAAATCAACTAAACCATGTCCGATCATCACGTGAGATGGAGTAGCTTCATCGGTGAACATCACTATGTTGATCATATCTACTATATGATTCACGCTCGACCTTTCGGTCTCCGTGTTCCGAGGCCATATCTGTATATGCTTGGCTCATCAAGTATAACCTGAGTATTCCGCGTGTGCAACTATTTTGCACCCGTTGTATTTGAACGTAGAGCCTATCACACCCGATCATCACGTGGTGTCTCAGCACGAAGAACTTTTGCAACGGTGCATACTCAAGGAGAACACTTCTTGATAATTAGTGAGAGATCATCTTATAATGCTACCGTCAATCAAAGCAAGATAAGATGCATAAAAGATAAACATCACATGCAATCAATATAAGTGATATGATATGGCCATCATCATCTTGTGCTTGTGATCTCCATCTTCGAAGCACCGTCATGATCACCATCGTCACCGGCGCGACACCTTGATCTCCATCGTAGCATTGTTGTCGTCTCGCCAATCTTATGCTTCCATGACTATCGCCACCGCTTAGTGATAAAGTAAAGCATTACAGCGCGATTGCATTGCATACAATAAAGCGACAACCATATGGCTCCTGCCAGTTGCCGATAACTCAGTTACAAAACATGATCATCTCATACAATAAAATTTAGCATCATGTCTTGACCATATCACATCACAAGATGCCCTGCAGAAACAAGTTAGACGTCCTCTACTTTGTTCTTGCAAGTTTTACGTGGCTGCTACGGGCTTAAGCAAGAACCAATCTTACCTACGGATCAAAACCACAACGATAGTTTGTCAAATTGGTGTTGTTTTAACCTTCGCAAGGACCGGGCGTAGCCACACTCGGTTCAACTAAAGTTGGAGAAACTGTCACCCGCTAGCCACCTTTGTGCAAAGCACGTCGGGAGAACCGGTCTCGCGTGAGCGTACGCTAATGTCGGTCCGGGCCGCTTCGTCCAACAATACCGCCGAACCAAAGTATGACATGCTGGTAAGCAATATGACTTATATCGCCCACAACTCACTTGTGTTCTACTCGTGCAAATAACATCAACACATAAAACCTAGGCTCGGATGCCACTGTTGGGTTACGTAGTAATTTCAAAATTTTCCTACGCACACGCAAGATCATGGTGATGCATAGCAACGAGAGGGGAGAGTGTGATCTACGTACCCTTGTAGATCGACAACGGAAGCGTTAACACAACGTGGTTGATGTAGTCGTACGTCTTCACGGCCCGACCGATCAAGCACCGAAACTACAGCACCTCCGAGTTCTAGCAAATGTTCAGCTCGATGACGATCCCTGGACTCCGATCCAGCAAAGTGTCGGGGAAGAGTTCCGTCAGCACGACGGCGTGGTGACGATCTTGATGTACTACCGTCACAGGGCTTCGCCTAAGCACCGCTATAATATTATCGAGGACTGTGGTGGAAGGGGGCACCGCACACGGCTAAGAATATGATCACGTGGATCAACTTGTGTGTCTAGGGGTGCACTCTGCCTCCGTATATAAAGGATCAAAGGGGGGTGTGGCCGGCCAGGAGAGGGCGCGCCAGGAGGAGTCCTACTCCCTCTGGGAGTAGGATTCCCCCCCTTTCCTAGTTGGAATAGGATTCACGGAGGGGGGGGGGAAGAGGAGAGAGAGGAGGAAGGGGGCCGGCCCCCTCTCCTTGTCCTATTCGGACCAAGGGGGGAGGGGCGCGCGGCCCAGCCCTGGCCACCTCTCCTCTCTTCCACTAAAGCCCACTAAGGCACATATACCTCCCGGGGGGTTCCGGTAACCTCCCGGTACTCCGGTAAAATCCCGATTTCACCCGGAACACTTCCGATATCCAAATATAGGCTTCCAATATATCAATCTTTATTTCTCAACCATTTTGAGACTCCTCGTCATGTCCGTGATCACATCCGGGACTCCGAACAAACTTCGGTACATCAAAATGCATAAACTCATAATATAACTGTCATCAAAACCTTAAGCGTGCGGACCCTACGGGTTCGAGAACAATGTAGACATGACCGAGACACGTCTCCGATCAATAACCAATAGCGGAACCTGGATGCTCATATTGGCTCCTACATATTCTACGAAGATCTTTTATCGGTCAGAACGCATAACAACATACGTTGTTCCCTTTGTCATCGGTATGTTTCTTGCCCGAGATTCGATCGTCGGTATCTCAATACCTAATTCAATCTCGTTACCGGCAAGTCTCTTTACTCGTTCCGTAATACATCATCTCACAACTAACTTGTTAGTTGCAATGCTTGCAAGGCTTATGTGATGTGCATTACCGAGAGGGCCCAGAGATACCTCTCCGACAATCGGAGTGACAAATCCTAATCTCGAAATACGCCAACCCAACATGTACCTTTGGAGACACCTGTAGAGCACGTTTATAATCACCCAGTTACGTTGTGACGTTTGGTAGCACACAAAGTGTTCCTCCGGCAAATGGGAGTTGCATAATCTCATAGTCATAGGAACATGTATAAGTCATGAAGAAAGCAATAACAACATACTAAACGATCGGGTGCTAAGATAATGGAATGGGTCATGTCAATCAGATCATTCACCTAATGATGTGATCCCGTTAATCAAATAACAACTCTTTGTCCATGGTTAGGAAACATAACCATCTTTGATTAACGAGCTAGTCTAGTAGAGGCATACTAGTGACACTCTATTTGTCTATGTATTCACACATGTATTATGTTTCCGGTTAATACAATTCTAGCATCAATAATAAACATTTATCATGATATAAGGAAATAAATAATAACTTTATTATTGCCTCTAGGGCATATTTCCAGCGGAGAAGCAACATGGCTTCCACCGAGCTGCTTCAGCCGGAGCATGCCTCGACGGCTCCTGCCAGCTATCCCGTGGATGCTATCACGCAATCTCAAAATTGCCACCTTATGACGCAATGGATGAATTTGAAGGTCAAGGCGGCTGTTGGCTCTGTTTATCCTACTGAACCCGGCGCAACTTTTCACTGCCGGCCGATTCCAGAAGGATATGCTAGGGTGATGGTGGATGAAATAATGGAGGGATTTGAGGATCTCCAGCTTGACCACCCTACCGGTGAAGGGGAGACTAGGCTGGGGTCTGCTCTAAAGACTCCATGCCTATGGCGGAAGGAGCTCATCAACCTTCCGAACTGGACGCCTCCGCCTCCTCCTCCTCCTCCTCCGGCAAGTCAGGGCACTCCGCCTCCTCCTCCGGCAAGTCAGGGCACTCCGCCTCCTCCACCGCCTCCTCCTCCAGCGAGTCAGGGCACTCCGCCTCCTCCATCACCTCCTCCTCCGACGAGTGACGATCAGGGCACTCGACCGGCTCCTTCTCCGGCGCGTGGTGGCACTCCGCCTCCTTCTCCGCCTGTGCCGACGCACCCAAGCAGCCAGCCTCCTCCTTCTCCGCCTCGTCAGCAAGGGCGGAAGAGACCTGCCACCGCTCTGGCTGCTCCGGCGCGTCGTAGTCCTTCTCCTCCGCCTCGTAAGCAAGTAAAGAAGACAACCGCTCCATCTGCTCTGTCGGTGTCTAGCAGTACAGTGAGAGGCGGGAGGAAATACAGATTCGGTCCTTCTCTGAAGACTCCAGAGAAGTTACCATACGAGAGGACCCCGGAGGAGAACGCCGAGATCGCATGAGAAGAAGTGAGGAACTACTTTGAAGGGGTGAAAGCAAAGAAACATCCACCTCCGGAGGAGAAGGTAGATCCGGTGAAAGCGAAGCGCATTCTGGCTGCCTGACAAAACCACCCAAGTCTCCTCCAAAAGGAAACTATGAGCGCATTATTGGAAAGGAATTTGCCGAAGCGGAGTGGTCGGGAAGTACTGTCAGTGATCAAAGGCTGAAAGAATGACGAGCTGGGAAACAAATTGCCCAGCTCGGCGAACAAGCGAAGCAATCGTGCCCCCCGCTCAAGGTGCCTAGCGACAACATCGCTAATGATCCGAGGATGGTGCCCGGTTATAGCAATCTTGGTGATTACCTGCCCGACGATGTACATTATGATTTCATGGAGGTGCAGATACAAAGATACGAGTACGGGAAGCCTCTTGTCAAAGATGAAAGATCTCTATCAACGATGATGCGAAGATTGCATGATTGGTACTTGAAAATCTGCAGAGACTCTGGGGGAGGAGTACTTTGTATGTGAAAGTTAAAAAGAGCATGACCTCGTTGGAATTGAACTGTTGCCTGTTCCATTTGAGGAGTTCTTTTAGTTTTTCAATCAATTGGCCCTCGATAAAACAACGGTCACCTTCTACTGTCTGTAAGTAGTACTACTTCTGTCATTAAGTCTCTCTATATAGCTCAGCTCTTTCATTGCATGTATTTATAATCATCCTCACTATATTATGCAGATTGAAGATCGCCGAATTGAAGAAAAGACAAGTCGGTGATATTGGGTTCATTAACACATATCTCATAGATGCAACTCAGGTTAAATTTCATGTCGTAGATACCGAGGCCAACTTGCTACGATCGTTGGTAATAAATGAAAACAAAGATATAATACTCTTTCCTTACAACTTCAGGTGAGTGTTACTGTCTTGTGCGTATTCGGTTTCCGTTATATATTAGT